>NC_062266.1:18943184-19083184 GCF_916048215.2 Malus sylvestris
CTCAGAAGCAACGGTGTGACACTGGTGCTTTCAAACAAGGTACTTTGATTGAAATAGCGAAAGCTATTAATGTTTTATGTCCTCATTCCAATATAAAGGCAACTCCACATATTGAGTCAAAGTTGAAGAAATGGAAAAAAACATATAGTTTGGTCGTTGACATGATAAACACAAGTGGATTTGCATGGAATGATGTCAAAAGGTGCGTTGAAGTTGACAGTGATGACGCATGGCAAACTTATTTGCAGGTTCATATCCTATTTGATTTATACATTAGTTATATTCTTACTGCTATATTTGTAACGCATGCTAAATTTTAGTTTTGCTATGTTGATATTGTTTGTACCATACTTGACCAATCCCGAAACTACTGAGCACCGATCATCATTATACCGTCAAGGACCCAGAAGAGTTTCCCTCCAACCAGGAGGCCAATCACAGCGCGACACGTGTTGACATCAGAAGCTAATCATAGCACGACACATGTCAACATCAGAAGCCAATAACAACACGACACGTGTCAATGTCAGAATGAAACTAGAAACTCTTTTCTATAAATAGAGATCATTCTCTTACAATATTTCTTAATGTCATTTGTACTAAATCATTCACTAGTACTCACTAAAGGAGAGCTTGAACCTATGTACTTGTGTAAACCCTTCACAATTAATGAGAACTCCTCTACTCCGTGGACGTAGCCAATCTGGGTGAACCACATACATCTTGTGTTTGCTTCCCTGTCCCTATCCATTTACTTACTTATCCACACTAGTGACTGGAGCAATCTAGCAAAGGTCACAAACTTAATATTTTCTGTTGTACCAAAGTCCTCACTGATTTTGTGCATCAACATTTGGCGCCGTCTGTGGGAATGACACTTATTCCCACTCTCTTCAGCTTTGTCAAGCTGGTTTCCACCATTCGTACACTTTCTTTTGACCAGGCATCCCTCTTCAACATGGGGAGCGAAGGAAGCCATAGCACACAGAATGACACCTCTCTTGCACCTAGTGTAAAGCAACGAAAGAAGGAAGGTAAGAGGGTTGCTCTTCAAGCTAAAGTCGATGAGCTAGAAGCTCAAAACAACAAGATAGCAATGAAGAATGAGGTCCTCTAGGAGCAGTATGAGAAGCTCTTTGAAACGCTCCACGAAACTATGCATACTCAAACACGCGAGCTTGTTGCCCCTGTGGATATCAATCATCATCTGGGTGCCCCCCAACACGGAGGGTCATCTTCCTTCGACACGGGTATCCCTGATGAGGAGCGAGCTAATCATCAAAACATTCATCAACATAAGACTTCTCTCAACCCAGCTGCTTCGACCCAAAGCAGGAGAAATGGAGGAAGATACCTCCTTACAGAAGGGTTGGAATGATCGAAAGCCGTTTATCGTGACTGCCGAGACTTCTTAAAGCAACGTCGAGAGAATCCCCTCCACATATGGTCGAAGATCAATGACCCAAGGGTTTCTGAAAGACTCGGTCCCCTCCTATGACCCAGGCTAGCTGCCAATCTAGGGAAGGAACGACATGTTCTAGAGGAACATGAAGGTACATGGGACTCTGAGGTATTCCGACAAACTCACCCTAGAAGTCAGTACGGCGAGTCCAAGGAAAAATCACACGCCCTTGCTCAAACTTTCCTACTTTAAAGAGGCGATGGAGACTTACGAAAGAAAATCCTAGTGGTATATGACTCCACTCAAGACCCCCTTGTCCTACAGCTCATTGAGGAAGTAAGCAAGTTGAAGGCCGAACGTTAGGCCGAGATACCTGACTAGAACCAACCCAGGCCTGGCCCTCTCACAAGGAAGATCCTTAATACCCCCTTCAAGCGAAGACAAGACAAAAGCTTGGTTTACAACTCTATACTGGAAGGGAGGACCCAATTGAACACCTTAACCTCTTTGAGTCCACCATGGCATATCGGATGCACACTGACGAAGAGCGATGTCTTTTTTTCCCCTCCACCCTCTCTGGCGGAGCTCTAAACTGGTATTGCCATCTTCCACCTGAGACAGTAGACTCATTTGACGAACTGAGGAAACTGTTTGTCTCACAACACATTTTTTAGACCGATCGCTTGCATTCTGCATATGACTTGTACACTATTCGCCAGAAGCCGGACGAGTAATTACGAGAGTATGCTGGTCGTTTCAGCCATGAGTATTCTCACTGCGCTGAGGTAGATAACAAGACCGCCCTCAAAGCCTTCACAGCAGGCCTACGTGATTGTTTCTTTAAGTACATGATCAATGCCAACACTTGGAAGACTTACTCTGAGGTGATGGCACAAGCTTACAACCATGCCTCCGCCGAGGCAAAGACATATCAAGGGAAACCCCCCACAACCACCATTTATTAGCAAGTAGGGAGTGGAAGCCAGATCCAACCAAATGAGAAAGCCTCGACCTTCCAAACGGCAGCGGTGCCTCCCTCTGCCTTACTTAATACTTTGCCAAGTCAATAAACATATCAACCTCAGGGAAAAAGGAAAGATTTTCATCCTCACCAGTCTCATTTTAGTAAAAGGAGTAAGGGACACTACCGTGGTAACCAAGGGTATCACCATGATAATCCCCGACCCCAGGCAGTCAACACAGTGGGTCAAGCACGTGTTAGGACAACCCTTACCCCGAGGTATAAGGCATACACACCTTTGAACGCCACATGCGTGGCCATTTACCCCAGCATAACATACTTGATATCGAAGCCAAAGCCGAGGCACCCGGATTAGAAGCCCACGAAGAACACGAGCACGTTTTGCTGCTACCATGAGCATAACGGCCATGACGGCGAGAAATGTATCACCTTTCGTGATCATATTGAAGCTTTGGCACGTGAAGGAAAAATTTATCAATTCCTCCTTCACCCTTCAAGGGGTAACCGTAACCAACGCCAGGTAAATGTGATATATTCCATAAGTGGTGGCACACCCATATCTAAATCTTCCAACAGGACCATGAAAAATAGTGAACGAGCTTTAAGGTCTGGCCACCAAGTGTTTCATGTGGAAGACATCAGGGGAGGTAAGTATCAAAAGCCTAACTGGGATCCAATATGTTTCTACCCTGAGGAAAAAAGAGGTATCATCTACCCTCACAACGACCTACTGATCGTGGAAGCTTACATAGCCAACTTTGAAGTACGACGAATCCTGGTAGACACAGGGGCTTCGGTCAATATCATGTTTGCTGAAGCTTTTAGGGCAATTAATGTAACTGAACACTTGCTTGACTGCTCGATTTTCCATTTAATAAGCTTCTCCGGTGAGATCGTGTAACCTTTGGGGAGCATACACTTACCTTTCACCATTGGTACAGGCCCTTATACAGCTACCATTACCACTAACTTCCTGGTGGTTGATTGCCCAACGACATACAATGTCATCTTCGGACGCACAGGCATCAGTGATCTCAAGGCCATGGTATCCACACATATGTTATTGATGAAATTTCCAACCCCCTATGGCAATGGTTACATCAGAGGAGATCAAGTTAGTGCACGATCATGTTACAACACTTCGGTCAAGCAACAACACCTGCATGTGCCCAAGGAAACCCTTTCTATACATGACCAAGTCATAAAGACCAGCCCAGACGAAGCCAACTTGGATCTTCACGGTGACAACAGTCAACTTGATGATCCTCGAGATGACTCTTTCACCCAGCAAGCACAATCCGCTGAAGAGTTGGAGATGGTCTTTATCTCAAAAGATTATCCGGATCACATGGTGAAGATTGGTACCACCTTGTCACCACCCATTCGGTTGGCATTGATCTCTTTTTTTCAAGAGAACACTGAGGTCTTAGCTTGGTCATATGAGGACATGTCAGGCATCTCTCCCGATATAATCTGTCATCGCTTAAGTATTGACCCCAAGACCAAACGAGTGAGATAGAAGCGAATATCTTATGACGCTGAACGATACGAGGCAATGAAGGCAGAAGTTGAAAAACTCAACGGCATAGGCTTCGTCCTCGAAGTCAATTATCCAACGTGGGTAGCAAATGTTGTCCTTGTTAAGAAGAATCCGACCAAGGAAAGTCTCCTACTCCAAAAGGTCTTATGGAGAATGTGTGTTGATTACACCGACCTAAACAAAGGATGCCCGAAGAATAGCTTTCCTCTTCCTTTCATAGACAGACTTATAGACTCTACGGCAGGGTGTGAACTCCTCAGCTTCATGGATGCTTACTCATGATACAACTAAATCCTCATGAACCCTTCAGACCAAGAACCCACAGCTTTCACTACTGACAGGGGACTATATTGCTATAAAGTCATGCCCTTCGGCCTAAAGAATGCAAAAGCGACTTATCAGAGACTGGTCAATTCAATGTTCGCCGAACAGATTGGGAAGAGCATGGAAGTTTACGTTGATGATATGCTAGTCAAGAGTAAACATGCTGACCAACACATCACCAACCTATCTGAAACTTTCACCATTCTGAAGAGGTATCGAATGAGGTTGAACCCCAACAAATGTGCCTTCAGCGTAGGCTTTGGCAAATTCTTAAGCTTTATGATAAGCCAACGAAGCATTGAGGCTAATCCCGGGAAGATCAAAGCAATCCTCGACATGAAGGAACCGGTAACTTCAAAAGACATCCAGAGCCTTACTGGCAAGGTGGTAGCCTTAACTAGGTTCATCTTTAAGGCCACAGACATATATGCTCATTTCTTCAAAGCACTTAAGGGAAGTAAGAAGTACATTACATGGATTGCTGAATGTGCTGAAGCATTCAAGAACCTCAAAAACTACATGAGTAAAGCCCCTTTGCTCTCCAAACTTGAGGTTGGTGACACTCTCATTATCTATCTGTCAGTATCAGCTTCAGCAATAAGTTCCGTTCTCATTTGAAAGGATGGTAATGTCGAACGGCCTGTCTACTACGCTAGCAAGGCCTTACAAGATACGGAGACACGATACTTCAACATTAAGAAATTGGCTCTAGCATTGGTCATGTATGCTCGAAAACTTTGCCCTTACTTCCTAGCACACTCTATCATCGTGCTTACCAATCATCCTCTTCGACAGAGACTCCAAAGTCCTGACACTTCCAGGCGAATGATCAAATGGGCGATAGCATTGGGTGAGTTTGACATCTCTTACCAACCAAAGCTAGCTAAGAAGGGCCAAGCAGTGGCAGACTTCATCATCGACTTTACATATCCTGTTGACATTGTTTCTACGCCTAAAGAAGTGGTTTCATTACCCTCGGAAGCTCAGAAAATAGAACCAACAGCCCCAACATAGAGTCTATATGTTGATGGCTCGTCCAACCAACAAGGTTATAGAGCAGGACTAGTCCTTACGACCCCTGACAAAGTGGCGATGGAGTATGCTCTTCGTTTCAAATTCAAGGCGCCGAACAATGAGGTCAAATATGAAGCCCTCCTAGCAAGCTTACGTTTGGCCAAACACCTTGGGGCTAAACGGATTGATATCTTCAGTGACTCCCAATTGGTGGTTAACCAAGTCACCAACAACTTTGATGCTAAGGATAACTCCATGGCAGCATATCTGGCACAAACACAATTGTTGCTCAAGCACTTCCACTACAGATCACCCAAATTCCTCGAGCGGCAAACAGTCATGCAGATGCTTCGGCTCGCCTCGCCTCAGCGGTGGAAAACAAGATTGGGAGAAAAATTCAAGTCAAATTGTTGGCAGCACCAAGCACCATAGCTGTGGAAGTGTGCAACTTACAACAAGGAGATAGTTGGATTACCCCGATTTATAGATTCCTTGCTCATGGCACCCTTCCAAATGACAAAGTCCACGCTAAGTAGATTCGATACAAGGCTACCCGTTACTTGATCATTAATGACCAACTTTACAAACGGGGTTTTAACCTACCATACCTAAGATGCCTTACGCATGCAGAAGCGAAAACTGTCCTTCAGGAGATACATGAAGGAGTCTGCGGAGATCATGTTGGATCTCGATCTCTAGCACATAAGGCTTTTCGCCAAGGATATAACTGGCCAACACTCCACCAAGATGCCATCAGAATATCCTGCTCATGTGATAAGTGTCAACGCCACGCAACTATTCCTCACTCCCCTCCCGAGCTACTCACTCCTATGATCAGCCCTTGGCCCTTCCCCTAATGGGAACTTGATTTGATCGGCCCAATGCCTGCAGGGAAGGGCAATGTCCGCTATGCAATCGTTGCAGTTGACTACTTCACAAAGTGGGCCGAAGTAGAACCCTTGGCAACCATTAATGAGGCAAAAATAGAAGACTTCGTATGGAAGAACATCCTTTGCAGATTTGGCATTCCCAATGCGATAGTCACTGACAATGGGCGACAGTTCGACAACAATAAGTTCAGGATGTTCTGCTCTAAATTCAACATCAACTTATGTTTTGCCTCCTCAGCTCATCCCCAGTCTAATCGACAAGTTGAAGCCATCAACAAAATAATCAAGCGAACTTTGAAAACCAGCTTGGACAAGGCTAAAGGTTGTTGACCAGAATTTGTACCCCAAGTTCTTTGGTCATACCGCACTTCATATCGGACATCAACAGGAGAGACCTCATTCTCATTTGCCTTTGGTACAGAGGCAGTTGTCTCAGTTAAGCTTGAGCAAGCACCGTTCTGAGTCTAGAACTACGTGCAAAGTGAAAATGACAAACAACTTACCCTAACTTAGATCTAGTCGAGGAACACAGAAACCAGGCTCACTTGAGGAATGTCGCCTACAAGCAACGCATCTCCAACTGCTATGACTCTAGGGTCAAATCTCGTTCTTTCAAAGTGGGGGACTGGGTATTGAAGAAAAGATTACTCTGTAACAGAGTCCCGAATGAATGAACACTTAGTCCAAACTGGGATGGACCGTTTGAAGTTGTTGGCATCAGTCGCCCTAGCTCCTACAAGCTTAGAAGCTCCGATGGCAAGACCCTTGGCCATCTATAGAATGCTGATCACTTGAAGTACTATTACAAGTGAACTCACATCATACAAGTGTTAAGCTTCAGCCGTTCGACATCCTATGTAACGAAGACTATTTTGCATGAATTCAATAAAGAGGTGATTTAGACAACTCGGTCCTAATCCTCTTACATTCCTAGCAATGAAACATTCGGGTTCAAAGCTTCAACATGAATGCTTCCAACATAAAATAAAATCTAAGTAAATGTCAACAAGACTATACAAATAAACGAACAGCTTCACAGTATATTTGTTCAATCATACATTCCAACACATTCACACATAAGCCAATTGTGCTTTGAAAGGGTTCAACATACTTTGTGTCATTCGACACTTGCTACAATGTGCCTAGACACCTTGCCTTTATTCTCACCAATCAAGTGATGAAATGTAAAGAAGAAACTCATCTTCATGCCACCAACCAGGTGATGAAATGTACAACCCGTACTCTAATATCATTTGGCAACTTGCCATTCATGCCACCAACCAGGTGAAGAAGGAACACATCCTCATGCCACTAACCAGGTGATGAAATGTGATGAAAGGTGATGAAGGAACTTACCTTCGTACCACCAACCAAGTGATGAAAGCAACTCACCATTCATTAAACCTACCAGAAAACGAGTGGTACAACTTGTACATGTGAACTTCTAGCATTCACAAATAATAAAAAACCCTCAAGCTTGACAACTCAGCTAGGGGAGCACTTATGCCCAACAAGAGTTATAGTCACCAACAAAGTCTTATTGCAAGCCAACAACAACTTCAGTGCATAGCATACGAAGATCAAGCTATTCAGCTCTCTTGCATCTGCTTTAAACATTTCCCCTCTGTAACAATGCAAACACTACAACTCGTAGAAAGCTTCACACACTTTTAATCAAGACAATGTGAAGCAAAAACAATTTATGGTGCCAATAAGAGCTTTATCAAGGGAGTTTAACCACAATTCTCAAAAGCTTCACACACTTTTGATCAAGACAGTGTGATGCAAAACCAATTTATGGTACCAACAAGAGCTTCATCAATGGAGGGCAACCACAATTCTCAAAAGCTTCACACACTCTTGATCAAGACAGTGTGAAGCAAAACCAATTTATGATGCCAATAAGAGCTTCATCAAAGGAGTTCAACCACAATTCTCAAAAGCTTCACACACTCTTGATCAAGACAGTGTGAAGCAAAACCAATTTATGGTGCCAACAAGAGCTTCATCAATAGAGGGCAACCACAATTCTCAAAAGCTTCACACACTCTTAATCAAGACAGTGTGAAGCAAAACCAATTTATGGTGCCAACAAAAGCTTCATCAAAGGAGTTCAACCACAATTCTCAAAATCTTCACACACTCTTGATCAAGACAGTGTGAACCAAAACCAATTTATGGTACCAACAAAAGCTTCATCAATTAAGGGCAACTACAATTCTTAAACCTTCGAAGCAAATTCAAGACTGTTCGAAGCAAATTCAATTTACATGGTTCATCCAAACCTTTGACTACTATAAGGTGTGGCTTGCATCACAATCTCTTGCTGAACAGTGTGGAAGCAAAATTTGTATATGTTGTCTCTCCCACATTTTCAAATTTCTAGTTTCCCAAAAAAAAAAAAAAAAAAAAAAAAAAGAGGGAAATTCAACAAAGCTTCATCAATGCAGGACAACTACAAATTCTCAAAAGCTTCACACTATCTTGATCAAGATAGTGTGAAGTAAAATCAATTCATGGTACCCAAAAAAAGCTTCAACTCCAAAGCTTCACCTACAAAAGCTTCAACACAAAAGCTTCACCAACAAAAGCTTCATCAATGGAGGACAACTACAAATTCTCAAAACCTTCACACTATCTTGATCAAGATAGTGTGAAGCAAAATCAATTCATGGTACCCAAAAAAAGCTTCAACTCTAAAGCTTCACCTACAAAAGCTTCAACACAAAAGCATCACCAACAAAAGCTTCATCAATGGAGGACAACTACAAATTCTCAAACGTTTCACACTATCTTGATCAAGATAGTGTGAAGCAAAATCAATTCATGGTACCCAACAAAAGCTTCAACTCTAAAGCTTTACCTACAAAGCTTTAACTCTAAAGCTTCACCTACGAAAGCTTGACCCACAAAAGCTTGACCCACAAAAGCTTGACCTACAAAAGCTTCACCAACAAAAGCTTCACCCACAAAAGCTTCACCCACAAAAGCTTCACCTACAAAAGCTTCACCCACAAAAGCTTCACCCACAAAAGCTTCACCTACAAAAGCTTCACCCACAAAAGCTTCACCCACAAAAGCTTCATCCACAAAAGCTTGACCTACAAAAGCTTCACCTACAAAAGCTTGACCCACAAAAGCTTCACTTACAAAAGCTGGACCCACAAAACCTTGACCCACAAAACTTCACCCACAAAAGCTTCACCTACAAAACTTCAACACAAAAGCTTCACCTACAAAAGCTTCACACTATCTTGATCAAAATAGTGTGAAGCAAAATCAATTCATGGTGCTCAACAAAGCTTGACCTACAAAAGCTTCACCCACAAAAGCTTGACCCATAAAAGTTTGACCTACAAAAGCTTGACCCACAAAAGCTTGACCCACAAAAGCTTCAACCACAAAAGATTCACCTACAAAACTTCAACACAAAAGCTTCACCTACAAAAGCTTCACACTATCTTGATCAATTCATGGTGCCCAACAAAGCTTCAACCTCAAAGCTTCACCTACAAAGCTTCAACACCAAAGCTTCACCTACAAAGCTTTAAAATATATATATATAATTTTTTTTTCGAAAATTCCAAAATTCCAAAATTCCAAAAAAAAAACAAAAATCGAAAAACAAAATTGCCTACGCCTCCTTTTCTTTGGGCCTAACAACTTTCATAACAAATATATATGAAGAAGGAGTTTTAGGCTACCACTTAGAAAGGAAATGCCTCATTCGTCAACTCTTAGAAAGGAAATGCCTCATTCGTCAACTCCCTCAACCAGAGACTTGGGGGACTCCTATCATATGCTACTGCACATTGATACTCGAAAGTCTTACGACCACTCAGTGACTTGGATTTTTCAAGTCTCCAAACGAGAAGTTTTCCTCACTCGGGAAATTAAGGGAGCACTACCTCAACCTACATGCTTCACTCACAAAGCTTCAACATACAAGCTTCAACAAAAGGAAAAATTCAAAGAACTTAGTGAAGAAGGCCTTGGTGTATTTAACACAATACGTTGAAATGAAGCAAAGCTTGTTTATTGATATCTCCAATAAGTTACAAATATGTACATATACATGAATCAAAATAAACAAACAAGAGGGAGCCTTCACAAAGGTTGCTCAGGAGAAGTCTTAGCAGTCGGCAGAGCCCCAAAAAAAGGAGGCACCAGATGGTGATTATTCGGAGCCTCAGTACTAGGCAGAACCCCAGAAGGAGGAGGCACCGAAGGTTGATCATTTGGAGCTTCATTACGCGATACAGCCCCAAAAGATAAAAGCAATAAATGCCTTTGGAACAAACCCACAAACCCTTAATGATCAAGTAAAATCTGACCATCAGATTCCTGCAGCTGGTCAAGCTTCCTCTTCATGTTTGTAGCATAGTCATGTGTGAGCCTGTGCAACTTTTTATTCTCATGCTTGAGCCCTCTTATCTCCTGTTTGAGACTTATCACTTCAGCCGCCAATGATTCAACTTGGCGGGTTTGAGCAAATAGGCGTTGGGCTATATTAGACACAAAACCTGCACACTGAACACTGAGAGCCAGAGAATCCTTAATAGCCAACTCATCAGACCGTTTGGAAAGTAGTCTGTTATCTTTGGGAGTGAGAATGTTCTTGGCCACCATCGCAGCGGTCATATCATTCTTCTTCATAGAGTCCCTAACGGTAAGATGACCAATAGAAGATAAGAAGGATGGGCGCCATATGTTGTCTTGAGAAGGCATGGCTGCCTCTTCACCGAAGTTCAAGTCAAAACGACGGTCGGATGAGCCAGACATTCTCAAAAATGATGAAGGAGAAATGAGGTGCAATAAATCTCTGAAGTAAGGGGAAAATTCTTACAAGCAATAACTCTCTGAATGTACTTCTTGCACACAATTGGTGCCCTTATAAAAGAAAGGGCAACTGGGTTGTTGGTTCAAAAATCAAAGAGGCACCACTCTCCGGATTTCGAAAAGGCACCACTTTCCACACGCAACATCAGCTCATCGGGTACCACAGATAACTTTGCCAAAGATCTCTGACAAAGTTTAGACACATAAATTTTGAAGATCCAGCTACCTGACTATTACCCATAAGGGTAAAGGAACAACACCACTGCTTGATAACTAGAAAGTCCCAGTGTGTGTCAACCTCCGTGCTTCGTGGTAAGGCAGACTGGCAAAAATGCCTAACCTTTACTCACATTCGAGAAAACACTCCCAACAAAATTGCTTGCTCAAAAATCAAAGAGGCATCACTTTCCGAATCTCAAGAGCCAGACTCCCAACAGGATTACTTTCTCAAAAATCGAAGAGACATTGCTCTCCGAATCTCAAGAGTCAGACTCACAATAGGATTGCTTTCTCAAAAATCGAGGAGGCACCATTCTCTAAATCTTGAGAGCAAGATCCCCGACAGGATTGCTTGTTCGAAAGCTGAAGAGGCACCGCTCTCCGAACTTCGAGAGCCAGATTTCCTTGGATAAAGCTTGTCTGCAATCTTCACACGCAACATCAGCTTTCCAGATACCACAGACCACTTTTTCAAAGCGCTCTGACAAAGTTAAAACATGTGAAGCTTGCAGCTCCCACTACATTGCTATGACCAAGAAGGGTAAAGGAATAGCATTATTACTTGTTCAAAAATCGAAGAGACATCGCCCTCCAAACCTCGAGAGCCAGACTCCCAACATGATTACTTTCTCAAAAATCAAAGAGGCACTGCTCTCCGAATCTCAAGAGCCAGACTCCCAACAGGATTTCTTTCTCAAAAATCGAAGAGGCACCGTTCTCCGAATCTCGAGAGCCAGATCCCCGACAGGATTGCTTGTTCGAAAATCGAAGAGGCATCACTCTCTGAACTTCGAGAGTCAAATTTCCTTGGATAAAGCTTGTCTGCAATCTTCACATGCAACATCAGCTTTCCAAATACCACATACCACTTTTTCAAAGTGCTCTGACAAAGTTAAAACACGTGAAGCTTGCAACTCCCACTACATTGCTACGACCAAGAAGGGTAAAGGAATAGCATTACTACTTGTTGTTAGGGAGACTCCTATATATGTCGACATCCATCCTCCACGAACAAGCAGACCTGCAAAAATGCTCAACCATTCCTCATATTTGAGAAGACACTCCCAACGAAGCCTTTCGAAATATTCAGCTTTCTTCCCCCCCAATAATACCTATGCAAACCAGCCACACCAGAGCAAGAGTGATAGACGCATATTTATGCGACTTAGTTAACTAGTTTTCTTGCATTTACGTTATTAGTTCTTAGTTATTTTAGTACTTTAAGTCATTTTCGTGTGTTTGTAGGTCCAAAGGGCTAAGGTAGCAAGAAAGTGCATTTTGGTGCATTTTGGAGCAGTTTTGAGCTTGGAATGGATTACATATGATATGAGCAAGATGGATGGACGAATTTGAAGACAAAAGAGGCTAAGAACATGCTAAAAATCTGGTGAAACAAATACAAGTTGCAAGAAGGGATAAATTTCTAGAAGGATTGGCCAAAACTTCACTCAAAACACATCAATGCCGTGGCTTTTACTTCCACCTCCACCAGAAATTTGAGTAATGATGCAATGCTTAACTCACCATGACATGTGAGTGGATGATGCAATGCTTAGCTCACCATGACATGTGAGTGGATGATGCAATGCTTAGCTAACCATGACATGTGAGTGGATGACTCAATACCTAACCCACCAACAATTCCCACTCTTTGCCATGCTCACCTACTCAATTCCACCAACATTTTGTGTTAAACAAGTCCATCCTCTTCCTATAAATACCATGGCATCAACCTCATTCAAATCATCCAGAAATTAACCATTCTCCAAGCCTTTCCTTGCCTCTCCTACATATCTAAACCCCTTCCCATCCATTCCTCCAAATAACCAACCCTTCAACATCATTCCAACCTTGTTGTTGCGGCAAAGAGAAGGAGAAAAGTCCTTAGACGCACTTGCTATCCAACATGGATCGTTGGAACGTTTAGGTGCTTTCTTTCCTTTGTTTTTCAATGTTTAAATTTGTTTATCTTTGTTTTGTAATAATGAGGAACTAAACCCCCCTTGGCTAGGGGGGATTCGAAACCATGTTAATGCTTGCAATATGATTTGATTACTTTTAATTGCGTTTCATAAGTTATGAATTCGATTTACTTATCTATTTGATTGATAACATGTTTATGTATGTTGATTAGGGATGCATACTTAGTTTGCATGCATAAATATGATGCTAGAGTATAAGGGAATTTCACCTAATCGTTATGAACTTATATTCATGAGTAGTAAAAGTCGCTAGTCACGATTGTGTTAAGTAAATCCTTGGCATAAGTTTCATGCAAATCATAGTAACGAGTGCCTCGTCAATGCTTATGTTTTTCATAGAACTTAATGATTCTTGCTTGTATCTCTATTATGCAATTCATGTAGGGAACTTGTAGGGAATGTTTTGGGTTGTCGAATGCAATCATCCAACCCAATAACTTGTGGAAAAAACTGAGGGTTAATTAGTGCAATTCACGGTTAATTTGGGGCGTTGAGAATTAATAAGTTATTGAAATGCAATTGGAAATCATTTTGTATGCAAGCAAGACATGTGTGGAGAAGAACCCCTTAGCTAGCCTTCCATTATCCATTCAACCCAAATTTGTTTAAAATCTATTTAAGTTTTTAGTTTATTCGTTTTTACTTTCAACTTCACCAAACTCAAATCCCCCTTTTACTTTCTTGTTTTAAAATCTTTTGTTTACATTTTTAACTTTGTTTCTTTTTGTTTTTAAATTAGTTTTCAAGTGATTTAGCAATCCCTCCTAATCCCCGGTTTAGAACGATCCCTACTTACATCTATACTACAATTGTCAAAAAGAGGGTTAAATTTGTGTGCTTATATATTTCGCATCAAATTTTGGCGCCGTTGCCGGGGATTAGCAACTTTGCTAATCCCTTGGTTCTTTTCTTTTTGTTTAGTTTGTTTTTGTTTTAGTTTCTGACTTAGTTTTGTTTTCCTTGTTTTGTGTTACTTTTGATATTTGAGTTATTTTTTTCTTTGATTTTAGGTACAAATGGAGCAAGACATGGCACTTGCGACCATTCAAGCTCAATTGGCACAGCTCACTGCTCAATTGACTCATAATGCCGAACGGACCACAATGGCAAGTGTCCCTACATTTGATGTGCCCTATGGGCAAGGATATCAACATCCTCAATTCACTGTGAACGAAGATGCTTGGGGTTATCAAGGCTATGATCAACCAAGCAACAACATGTTTTCCAACGCTTACAATTCGGCTTGGAGAGATCATTCAAATTATATGTGGGGGGAACCTCAACAATTCCAACAAGAGGGATATTGGCAGCAAGAGGAGGAGTTCTATTCAAAACCTATGCAATATGCTCAATCAAACTCAGGTTCGTCAATAAATTATAATCAAATTCTTAATGAATTAAATTGTTTGGTGCAGGGCTCACAAAATCAAGCCAAGGAGGCTCAACAAGATGCATATTGGCAGCCATATGAGGAGTTCTACACCACACCTATACAGCCACCACCGCATACCCCACAACAATTCCAATCAAATTCAAGTATGTCCATGGATAGTGATCAAATTCTTCAAGTACTAACCTCTTTGACGCAGGACCAACAAAATCAAGACAAGAAGTTGGATAAATTGAAGAGTCAAATGGGAGAGATTATGGAATTCATGGTACAAATTCAAGAGCAAAGTGAACTCTCCAACTCAACTGTTGAAAATTCGAAGGAAGATTTTGAAATCCACGATGCTATCACTTTGGGAAGTGCTATGAAGGATGAAGCTGTCCCAGAACCATCCAAACACAGCCCGAACATGGATGAATTGCTGCTGCAAGCAGAAGAGGAGGAGGACGACCTGGGCAGTTTAGAAGAATTCTTGCTGCAAGCTCCTCAAATCCCTATGTCATCTAACTCAGGTGAGGAAGTTCTAAATTCACTTCATTCTAACATTATTCCACCGAATGTCCTTTGTCCTTGCAGGTTTTTTATTCCAAATATCAAAGAGAGTGAAAAAGACATTGTGGAAGCTCTTCCAAAGGTGCAAAGTGATATCCAAATTCTTGGTGCACCAAAACAAGTTCCCGATGCTATTGAAACGTTCAAAGAACCTTGCACACCAAGAAAAGGGATTCAAGAGAATGAAGTGGTTGAAACATATCAAGAATACATCCAAGAGGTTGTGCATGAGACAATCAAGCCCAAAGCAGTTGAGTTTGATGACACGGGACAAGCCACAACCATCATAGTAAACCTGGCCAAGTTCAAAATCCTGGAAATGTTCAAAGATGTGGTGTTTGTCATTGAGTTTGTGTCGGAAAAAGAAAGTAAGTCATCTTCTCCAATTTCAATTTTAATTTATACTAACATGTTTCTGATTTTGATGATTCAGGCACCCACTCTTGAATTTAAACCATTGCCGAATCATTTCAAGTATCACCTCCCATTAAAAGATAAATTCCATGCTTTGGAGCCGAGGGGAATTTAAAGGAAAGATTCGTCCGGCTAAAGACGTTAAATCAAGCGCTTCTTGGGAGGCAACCCAAGCATTCAACGAAGGGAGACTTTGGAATCGCTAACCCAATCAGATTTGCATTCTTACACCCTTATCTTTACTACTTTCATTTTGTTTTGTTTAGTTAGTTGTGTTATTTGGTTGATTTATGTGAGTTTGTGTTATTTAGTTTAAGTGTGGGGGAAGGTTAACCAAAGTCTTTTTACATTAATTTACATTTAAAAATAAAAAATAAAAATAAAAAAATAAAAAACACAAAAAAAACAAAAAAACAAAAATAATTAAACAAAGTTTTTTTTACATTGATTTACATATTTTACATTGATTTAAAAAAAAAAACAAAACAAAACACACCTAAAAATAAAAAAAAATTAAAAATAAAAATTAAAAAAAAAAAAAAAAAAAAAAACATTAAAGTAAAAATATTTTACAATGATGTGTAAACTAATAGCATTCATTGGTCAGGTGGTGCTTCAGTAGTCGGCGGTGCTTCAACAGTCGGCGGGGCCACAGAAGGAGGAGGCAACAGAGGTTGATCAGTTGGAGCTTCACTACGCGATGCTGCTCCAGAAGACGAAGGCAGATGCTGTTGGAACAAACCCACAAACCTCCGATGATCAAGTAAAATCTGACCATCAGATTCATGTATCTGGTCAATTTTCCTCTTCATGGTTGTGGCATAGTTGTGTGCAAGCTTATGCAATTGTTTATTTTCATGCTTGAGTCCTCTAATCTCCTCTTTGAGACTCTGTATTTCAGCCACCAACGATTCAACGTGACGGGTTCGAGCATATAGGCGTTGGGCCATGTTGGACACAGAACCCGCACACTGCACGCTAAGAGCCAGAGACTCCTTAACCGCCAATTCATCAGATCGTCTAGCGAGCAGTCTGGTATCTCTGGGGGTGACAAGGTTCCGGGCCACCACCGCAGCGGTCATGTCATTTTTCATCACCGAATCCCCAACGGTAAGAGGACCAGTAGGGGATATGAAAGATGGGCGCCATATGTTGTCTGGTGAAGGCGGAGCTGCCTCTTCACCAATGTTCAAGTCAAAACGACGATCGGAAGGGCCAGACATTTTCTGAAGGTGGTGAAGAAAGAAGAGAGTCGGACTGATTAAGATTTTGGAAGTTTACAGGAGGGAGCTCAAGTGTGTTGTGGAATAAAATTAACGCCTCTATAAAAAGAAGAAATCAAAGAGGCGCTCCTCAGAAATCGAAGAAGCGTCCTCTTGCAAATCGAAGAGTCAGGGCTCCTTTCTCAAAAGTCGGATTCTTTTCTCAAAAGAGGCGTTTCATTTCTTAAAGGCTGGGCTTGCTCAGAAACCACGAGCCGAACCCCGGATTTCAAAAGATCAATTTGTCCAGACGTGTTGTCACTCGTCACATGCAACTGGCAGCTTTGCGGAAATTACGGGCAGCTTTGTCAGAAAGCGCGTAATTTGTACTATTCATCCATCCACCGGCTGCCGACAATGAGTGAGAGAATAGTTCCGGTTGTGAAGAAAAGTCCTATAAGTATTTACCTTCGCCTTCCACAGCAAAGGCACACCCTCTCAGCACTTCTTCATCTCCGAGAATGCATTCCCAAAGAACCCTCTCGAGTCACACTGTATTCCTCATTCCCTGGGATACCCCTGCAAACAACCCATCCAGAGCAAAAGTATTTCATATCATAAAGGTTGAAAGCAAGAGTATCTCATATCATGCATTCTCCATGTCCTTTTCCTTGTCTTTGTTCTAACCTGCAGGACATGGAGAAATTGCTCTCGAGTACTCGTCTTCCACTGCTGATGTACTTCCAAAGAAGCTGCCACATCTTCCTGAAGAACAGATAAGGCAAGCGAAAATGATACCAACAGCATGTGGAGACAACGTACAGAAGAAACAAGCAGAGAAGAATGCAGCTTGCACAATCATCCCAGCGGAAGGAGTCCGAGCTGAAGAACTAGAGAAGCTGCCACATCTGCTTGGAGAACAAATAAGGAACTGCAACATCACCAAAGAGCAAAGCTTCGCCGTACAATATCATCAAATCATTACTTGCAAGTAAAAAGCTAAGTGTCACCCTGTTCAAGAGGAAAGCTGTGGAAAGTCAACAAGCACGACCAATGATCACTTATTAGTTCTATTCATTGTCTTTTATCGTGATTTTCAATTTTTCATTTGCAATTTTTTTTATATTTTCTTGTGTTACTAAACTGATTTATTTCTTTTCTTTGCAGGAACTTTTGGTTATTTCCACCCTTGAAGTTGATTGCAGAATTTTAGCTTGGGGGGTCATCGCTTGGTTTTACTGCAAACTATGGAAGTTTTCAGTCCAATTGCTTTATTTTGTTTCTTATTATTTATTTATTTTATTTTTATTTGCATTATAGTGTTTTCTGACATTGGGGTATAGATTTCATGGGTCCTTTCCCTCCATCTTTTGGTTTCACTTATATCTTGCTAGCTGTTGATTATGTTTCCAAACGGGTGGAAGCCAAAGCCACCCGGACTAACGATTCAAAGGTTGTTGCAGATTTTGTGAAAACTAATATCTTTGCTAGGTTTGGCATGCCTAGAGTTCTCATTAGTGATGGAGGCAACCCATGGAAATAAAGAAGACCTAGGAATTTCCAACTCCAAAACCAGGTGTTTGCGTTCTTTAACCCTCCTCTCTGTTGCTTTTACTTTGCCATGTTTATCATGTTTCCTCGTTGTTTGTTTGTTTGCTTTTGTGTGAGTTTATGTTTGAAACATTGAGGACAATGTTATATTTAAGTGTGGGGGGGTAAACAAGTTGTTGTTGCATGATTTTCGTGGGATTTTATTCACCAATCACTTACAATGTTGTTTCTTGCTGTTTTAAGTGTTTTTAGTGTGTTTTTAAGTATGTTAGTATGTTTTGACATAAAAATCCGAAAATTTGACAAAAATTTGAAAAAAAAATTGTTTTGAAAAAGCCAAAAAGAGTTGTTTTTGTGTGTTTGTTTGTGTCTTAGGGTACCTTCCAACACAAATAATGAGGATTTGGTTTTTAATTGCATGACTGTTAAAGAAAGTTATAAACATGGATGGAAGTTTGATATGCTCTTGATTTATGCTTGGTTATAGTTATAGTTTACGAATTCACATGTAATCACAAAGAAAAAAAATCAGTTTTTGTAACATGCTTGAAGGAAGGAACTCAAACTAACACTACAACCTTGAGAGACTTGAGCCTAATACGTTCTTTGGAGAGTTATTAATCTGTGCATTTTTGTTTTCTAAAGTCGTTGCATGATCTCATCATTCTTTGCTTGGTTGCTACTTAGAAGGCGTTTCATCATTTAGTTCCAAATACTAGAACTTATGCCCGTTCCATTCAAAGCATGACATTGATTTGCATAACACATATTCAAGATGAAGTTGTGTAGTGAACTAGAGCCAAAAAGCTTATCCCGTGCATATTTGTTTAAGTTTAACCCCGTTGAGCCTTGTTTAGCCTGTTTTCTTTGTTAAACCACATTTCCCTTACCTAGCCTAGATTAGGACTATCCATACCCTTGTTTTTAAAGCATAATTAAGCATGACTTAAAATGAATTCCTTTTGATTGTCCTTATGCAGAAAACAAGTGTGGGGGAATGAGATTTTTGTGTTTTGTGTGCCAAAAGAAAATAATAAGGCACGGGTTAGAAAAGAAAAAGAAAAAAAAAAAAAAAAAAAAGAGTTTGAAATAAGTGAGGAAAGGCTCACAAGTGTTGTTTGTAGTTGAAATCGGCCCTAAAAAGTTGAATGAATAACCCCATTGTGTTTAAAGTTAGTTGCTGCATTCAAAGGGAATTCTAAGCATCAATTTCATTACTTTGCTTATTATGCTTTAAAAACGTTTGTTTCCTTACCTTTCATTGTTAGCCAATCACCCCTAACCCCGTTACAACCCTTAACTTCAATCTTGAGTGTTATGTGTTTCAATATGTGGAGTTTGGGATTGGTACGAGCATATGGTGTCCCTGGTTCTCGCATCTAAGTAGTAGCATTCCAATCATGAGATCATATCTATACATGCTTAATAACTCCAGAAATTGCTTTCTTTGCTATAAACATATGTGAGTGTTCGTTTTCATGTTTACATCAATCTTCTCACATACATCTAGTGTAGGGTAAGTAGTCAGAAAATCAGAGTGAAAATAAGAGTGTATCTTGTAAGGAATTGAGCAAATTCTCTAAGGCATGTTACTACATTCAAAACATCGTTTTAATTGGTTATATGTGAACTAGTATGTGGTGACTTTAATTAAGTATGTGCTCAAGGGCTAAGGTAGCAAGAAAGTGCATTTTCGTGTGTTTGTAGGTCCAAAGGGCTAAGGTAGCAAGAAAGTGCATTTTGGTGCATTTTGGAGCAGTTTTGAGCTTGGAATGGATTACATATGATATGAGCAAGATGGATGGACGAATTTGAAGACAAAAGAGGCTAAGAACATGCTAAAAATCTGGTGAAACAAATACAAGTTGCAAGAAGGGATAAATTTCTAGAAGGATTGGCCAAAACTTCACTCAAAACACATCAATGCCGTGGCTTTTACTTCCACCTCCACCAGAAATTTGAGTAATGATGCAATGCTTAACTCACCATGACATGTGAGTGGATGATGCAATGCTTAGCTCACCATGACATATGAGTGGATGATGCAATGCTTAGCTAACCATGACATGTGAGTGGATGACTCAATACCTAACCCACCAACAATTCCCACTCTTTGCCATGCTCACCTACTCAATTCCACCAACATTTTGTGTTAAACAAGTCCATCCTCTTCCTATAAATACCATGGCATCAACCTCATTCAAATCATCCAGAAATTAACCATTCTCCAAGCCTTTCCTTGCCTCTCCTACATATCTAAACCCCTTCCCATCCATTCCTCCAAATAACCAACCCTTCAACATCATTCCAACCTTGTTGTTGCGGCAAAGAGAAGGAGAAAAGTCCTTAGACGCACTTGCTATCCAACATGGATCGTTGGAACGTTTAGGTGCTTTCTTTCCTTTGTTTTTCAATGTTTAAATTTGTTTATCTTTGTTTTGTAATAATGAGGAACTAAACCCCCCTTGGCTAGGGGGGATTCGAAACCATGTTAATGCTTGCAATATGATTTGATTACTTTTAATTGCGTTTCATAAGTTATGAATTCGATTTACTTATCTATTTGATTGATAACATGTTTATGTATGTTGATTAGGGATGCATACTTAGTTTGCATGCATAAATATGATGCTAGAGTATAAGGGAATTTCACCTAATCGTTATGAACTTATATTCATGAGTAGTAAAAGTCGCTAGTCACGATTGTGTTAAGTAAATCCTTGGCATAAGTTTCATGCAAATCATAGTAACGAGTGCCTCGTCAATGCTTATGTTTTTCATAGAACTTAATGATTCTTGCTTGTATCTCTATTATGCAATTCATGTAGGGAACTTGTAGGGAATGTTTTGGGTTGTCGAATGCAATCATCCAACCCAATAACTTGTGGAAAAAACTGAGGGTTAATTAGTGCAATTCACGGTTAATTTGGGGCGTTGAGAATTAATAAGTTATTGAAATGCAATTGGAAATCATTTTGTATGCAAGCAAGACATGTGTGGAGAAGAACCCCTTAGCTAGCCTTCCATTATCCATTCAACCCAAATTTGTTTAAAATCTATTTAAGTTTTTAGTTTATTCGTTTTTACTTTCAACTTCACCAAACTCAAATCCCCCTTTTACTTTCTTGTTTTAAAATCTTTTGTTTACATTTTTAACTTTGTTTCTTTTTGTTTTTAAATTAGTTTTCAAGTGATTTAGCAATCCCTCCTAATCCCCGGTTTAGAACGATCCCTACTTACATCTATACTACAATTGTCAAAAAGAGGGTTAAATTTGTGTGCTTATATATTTCGCATCAAAGAGTATCCCATATCATTAGGGTCAAAAGCAAGAGTATCCCATATCATGCTTTTTCCTTGTCTTTTCCTTTGCCATTATTCTTACCTGCAAGACAAAGAGAAAGAGAGCAATCAGTCAGCACTTGGAATCAAGCTTCCAGTCAGGAACTGATTGCCTGGAACCCCTTACCTGATTACTTACCTGGCATTGCTCTCGAGTACTCATCTTCAACATCTTATGCTTCCAGAAAAGATACCACATCTGCCTGAGGAACAGATAGGGCAAGTGAGAAGGATACAAGGAAGCATGTGGAGACAAGCGCAACGGAACACGTGCCGATTCATCTATTACTTCGTCAACAGCAAAAGTATCACATATCATCAAGGTCGAACGCACTCTTGATTTGATGGACTTGTTTTGACCCTCAATTCTTGAGTCGGCCTTATACTCTAGAGGAAACTAGAAAACCCTCCAGCCCAGTTCAAGAATAAGCCTGTGGAAAGTTACTTCTTTAAAAGCAAAAGTATCTCATATCATCTCTTCTCCATTTGCTTCTCCTTATCCTTGTTGCTGTTTACGACACAAGGAGAAAGAGAACAATCAACCGGAAGCCAAAGTCGAACCTCCGATCCAAGTTGCTTGCTTGGAAGTCTAATTGCTTACCTTGTCTGTTACCTCTTTCGGCAAATCTCCTAGTTCGACGACTTGGGGGACTCCTACTATAGGGTTTTGTATCGCACTTGACCAAGCTTGAAACTATAAGTAAGCTTTAAGTGAAATTGATACATTACCTTGTGCATCTTCATCGGTTAAAGATACCACCCCTGGATGGAGGAAAAATACTTCCAGAGAAGATGCCACAGCTACGTATGAGACAGATAAGGCAAGTGAAAATGATATCACACTTCGGTACTTAGAAGTTTCGTGATTACTCAATGGCTTGGATCTTGCAAGTCCCTAACCTAGGAGCTTCCCTCAATCGGGAACTTAGGGAAGCACTGTTTGTACCATACTTGACCAATCCCGAAACTACTGAGCACCGGTCAACGTTATACCGTCAAGAACCCAGAAGAATTTCCCTCCAACCAAGAGGCCAATCACAGCGCGACACGTGTTGACATCAGAAGCCAATCATAGTGCGACACGTGTTGACATCAGAAACCAATCACAACACGACACGTGTCAATGTCAGAATGAAACTAGAAACTCTATTCTATAAATAGAGATCATTCTCTCACAATATTTCTTAATGTCATTTGTACTAAATCATTCACTAGTACTCACTAAAGGAGAGCTTGAACCTATGTACTTGTGTAAACCCTTCACAATTAATGAAAACTCCTTTACTCCGTGGACGTAGCCAATCTGGGTGAACCACATACATCTTGTGTTTGCTTCCCTGTCCCTATCCATTTACTTACTTATCCACACTAGTGACCGGAGCAATCTAGCGAAGGTCACAAACTTAACATTTTCTGTTGTACCAAAGTCCTCACTGATTTTGTGCATCAACAGATATAATCTTAGAAAAATAAAGAAGCCGATGGATGGAGAAGCAAACATTTTCCACTGTATGATAGATTTGCATATATATTTGGAAAAGATCGGGCTACGGGTAATGTAGCCGAAACCCCTGCTGAAATGGTGGATGAACAAAGTCATGACCAAGTTGGTGCAAGTGATATTGGAGGTGAAAATTTTGTTTCTGCAATGAACCAACAAAGCCAACAAAGCACCTCATCTGAAAATAGCCAAAGAAAGAGGAAAAGAGTTGTGAGAAGTTCAAGTGATGGAACTGAGGCAATCATCAGTGGACTGAAAGATTTTTATGTTGAAAGTGGGAAAAGGATGCAAATGGTAACTGAAGCCTTAGTTCAAGGTACTGCAAATCATAGTGACATAGCTAAGGAACTTGAAGCAATAGGTCTTTCTCCTATGGATCAAATTGATGCATTGTCTCTTATTTTGGAAAACCATAAAATGTGGGAGTGTTTAGGGCAATCAAATCGGAACTCAAGAAAGTGTTCGTCCAAAGACTTTTAAGAGACAAAGCAAGCGAATGAGTATATTATGTGGTGCCTTTTGACATGGATGTATTTTATTAATCGTACAATCTTATGTTATGGCTTATAACTTAGCTTTGCACTATAAAGTATTTTGGCTAATGTTAACTAGGATTTTGTAAATTATGGATATCTACTTTGGAATGCTATACTATAGTTCACTGACATTTTGTAAAATATCCTAGATGAAAGTTTAGTGAATGATGTTTTAAGAGTCAATCAATGGCAAAGATTGACTTGTCATAAGTATCTTCTTATGTACTTGTATTTGTTGAAGTTGCATGTATTGGGCACTATTTTTTTTCTTCTTTTGGGTGATAGAGTTTAAACCAAGCTACATTTGCAAATTAAACTCAACTATTTATAAATAGTATGTCCCAATTCTATTAGCAGGTAATAGAAACAAAACAATTGTCCTCTTTTTTTAAGATTCATAATATACATGGCAAAAATATATTCCAATTAACCCATATCATGAGATTTGTAGCATTACTCTATTACACAATGGCAAACACAAATCTGGTGAACATTACTGTTTTTATTATCCTGCTTCTTAGTCCGACACTGCACCAAACGCTTCACTAAGTTAGTCCAGCTTAGTCTAGTCTAAGCCAGTCCAGCTTAGTCTCTGCAGCTAGTCCAGTCCGAGACAGTCCGGCGCAACAAACGCACCCTAAATGTATAACTCCAGCTTCACTTTCTTTCTATCAACAGTTTATGTCGTTTTTAAGCGGGCTAAGTTACGACTTGGATTGACCACGTGCCTTGCATATGTTTTCAATTCACTTTGATGTCAAGTATATAATATTACTCAACGGAGTAAAAACTTCGTGACCAAAGAAAATGGGGGTAAAAAACTAAATTGAAAAAGGAGCCATTTTCATTGAGCCTGGAGTCTGGAGACACTCTTTATTTATTTCTTTATTTAGTTTAAAATGAATGATGGATCTAGGATTCTAACATCGAATGATCTTAACGTATAAACTAAAAAATAAATAAATATAAATAACATTAAAAAATTAAATGATAAACTATCGACTTTTCATTCATAATTTTATACAAACAACGTTACAACTGGAAGCCATCTGCTCCGAAACCACCCGCAGAAAATGGTTGACAGAAGAGTTGCAAAAGAGCAGACTCACTGCAACAAATAGTTTTGCTTGGAAATGTGGTAATGGAATCTTCGATTGTCTTCGATACACACTATGTTGTTGAATGTTCAGTATCTATCTCCTCTATGCATTTTTTTTTAATTTACCTTAAAATTCAAGAATTATTTGTCAAAAGAATATTTATACGGTCATAGATTGTGCATATATCTGTTGCCACTTCATAGGGCGAGAACAGGTATGAGGAATAAAATTATTCTTCTTAGCATCACATGCATCTCGTTAATTATCAATTAGTATATGATTAGTTATTGAAGATTAATAATTAGGCTCTTCATGTGGATTCCATAAACAAAGGATTGTTCTTTTTGCTTAATTATCATTAAACAATGATAAAATGAAACAACCTCAAATGCTTATTAAGTACTACTCTTGGAAGTTTGTTGAATTACCTCGTATAAAATTGAAGCAAATCGTCTCATTATTAACAAGTGTTACCATGTTTGTGTGTCATAACCCTAGACCCTAAACTCGAAGTTCGAAACCCTAATGCTCTACTCCATAAAACATAAAACATAAAACATATCATCTATTCATATTATAATACGTAATTAATAATAACTTCATGACTCTTAATCTCGAAAATTTCTCATGTATTACATAAATAGGGAGTTGAGTTTTGAATACACCTACTTTAAAACAAGTGGCTGGTAGAGCTTGAAAAGGATTTGGAAACAACCAAAACAACCATGATTCTTCAAGCAGAAAACTCCATCAGCTAACTTATACCATCCAATAAAGTGGCAGTACTACTACACTAATAGAGACCAAGTAAAAGGAAAATATGATTACTAAATTGACCAGTTAATCCTTGGGACCATGCATGCATGATCCCATCAGCTGCAGAAGCAGCTTATATATAAAATAGAAACATCAATGACAGCCAGAAAACAATGGTAAGGAGGGATTTGGATCTCATCCGGATCCTCACATCTTATCCGTTCATCATACATGATATGGTAAAAAATCATTTATTTAAAATTAAATACAAATAGTACCTAATGATTTTTTACCATATGATGTACGATAAACAATTAAGATGTGGGACTCCCTAAGAACCTCACAAACAGGATCCGGAGAGGATCCACGTCCGTGGAGGACCCTGACTCCATAAGCTTTCAGTTCATATACACATGTAAGCTCACGGACAAAGATAAAGAAACACTGAAAGGAATACACTCACATGACACACCATGCAAACTTGAGAAAATCAGAGTTACCTTTGCTTTATTAAATTCACCTGTGCCCTACCAAAAACTAACCACAAAACCAAAGAAAATGAAGTTTTCCATTTTCTTTTACCACAGTAAAAAAATTTACCAAATTGGCGAGCTCAAGCTCCCAAGAGAGGCATTACAAACCGTAATAAGACTAAGAGAGAACACTAAAATACATTTATTTGCTCTACACACATTACTAGTGTTTTGCAACATTCCAATGAGGCAAAGACCATGTTATATATACAAATGCAGCTCCTACTTTCTTGGGATTTTGGCCTCCTATTGGCATTGGGAAGATTTCAGTACCTCAGGGTTCGAGAAGCTTGCTTGCTCAGCAAATAACGCAAGAATTTGGATTCTCTTCCATGCTTTGCACATAGTAATATGTAGTCATGTGGGGGTTGTACGCTTTGTACGCCTTGACGAGCTCTAAGACGGGGTCTGGCTCCTTCTTCTTCTCTTCTTCTTTCTTTGGCTCCTCCTTCTTCGCTTCTTCTTTCTTCGGTTCTTCTTTCTTGGCCTCCTCCTTCTTGGCCTCTTCTTCTTTCTTTTCTTCTTCTTTCTTTGGTTCATCTTTCTTGGGTTCTTCCTTCTTTGGTTCCTCTTTCTTAGGCTCTACTGCTGGTCCTACTGAGATTATATGTGTTTGCCAGTATTTGCGCAACTTGCTCACTACAGTCACTGGGTCCACGCTTCCGATCACTGTTAATTTCTTATCCTTCATGTCCATGGCAATGGAATCGATGCCTACAATTTGCAGGATCAAAACAATTAATTGAGAATTTCAAGTGTTCAACTCTGTTTTCATCTCTACTATCTCAAGAAGAATTGATCCATATGAACCCTATATTTTGTGGTGACATACGATCAACTTGCTGACAGAGCAAACTAGCAACTCTAAACCCTGCAGAAACCATACACAGATTGTTTTCCAAAATAAACCCATTCATTACTAATATATTTCTTTTATACAGAACTCCGAAGGCAACATGGATGACCAACTCCGACAACAAACGGCAAGCTTCTTCATCATCAATGCTTGAATTTATGCTCGACATGCTCATGCATTCATTACTTGTAGATTTTTAGTACACATTTCAAAACCTTCAAATTGAAAAACGAAATAAAAGAGACAAACATTAATCCAATTCAATACGTAATATTCATAATCAAAGGAGCTTTTACCCTTTTGTTCCAAACGAGGTTTCTGTTCTCGTATCTTAGGACATTAACCCAATTCATTACGTATATTACTTGTAAGACTTCTAGTACATTTCAACCCCTTGAAATTGAATCACAAATTATAGTGCACACGTCTGCAAACTACACTGCTAGCTAGCTGTCATCTTCTCCGAAATTATTCATATAAAGAGGCTTGTTTGAAGAATTTTATGTGTTTCTCTTTCTTTCCTCATCTTTCTGTTTGTTTTTTCAACCAATTAAGTTGTCATATATGAACAATAACAAAAAAGATAACTTGTTTGTTTTTTCATACAAAATTGTGCATTCCCATCTCTTGCTTCTTTAGGAAACTAAAGTGGAGAAATCTTCCAACCACTACTTTCCATCCAAACAATTACAGATGACATAAATAAGGTAAACATTTAAGTATATTTATACCAATTATTAATTAACATCATGAATTTGGTCCAAATTAAGAAGCTTGATTAAATCTAGTAAAATAATGATATCTTTGTACCAGAAACAGTAGAGACTGTCTTGAGAGCCTTCTGCTTGGCTTTGTCATCAGGCAAATCCAAGTTCAGTACAAACTTCTGCAACAACAAAACCACAAACACCAAGTGATCTGATTAGCATCACACAAACACCTTCCAAATCTGAAGAATTCTTTCACGGAAACTCCAAAACTGCAATAACTAAAAGCAGAATTTTTGACCCTTTCAAGATCGAGACTTGTGTGCATAATTAGGACCCATCTGATTAATTAAGCTTCTAAAACTGATAAGATTTTAACCAAAACCCATCAACAATCATGCCTAAAGCTCCTTAAAAACAAAAGGGAAAAAAGATTGAGGAGAAAAAAAACCCAAAAAAGTTATCAGAAGAATCAAAACCCAAAAGGGAAATCTTGACTGCAAAAGTAATGAATATTCAGAAAATTCAATAGTGGGGAGGGTTTCAGATTCCAGACCTTCATTTCTAATTGCCTTCTTTTTCCAGAGAAAAGCAGAGCAAAAAGAAAACCTGAAAACTGAGATTGTGAGAAGGAAAGCTGTGAAAGAAAAAAGGGAAAACAGAGATAAATGCAATTTGTTCAAATGGGGTGTTGAAAAGAGAGGCCAAGACGAAATCGAATAATGCTTTGTTGAAAAGGCGAGCGAGAGAGAGAGAGAGAGAGAGAGAGAGAGAGAGAGAGAGATGAAAAAGAGAGGAGGGGGTTTGGGCACACACCAGAAAATTTCCGTATCAAAACAAGCAATGCAGAATAGGAGAGAGAAAATAGAGGGTGGAAACTGAGATGGAGAGAAAAGATAGAGAGAGAAAGCTCTTGTGCAAGAACGTGTTCAAGAATTGTGTGCGACCAGTGAAGCTATCAAGCTACTTAACCGGTAAAGTTCAGCTATCACAGTCACTATCCATGGCCCCTTCGGAACTTGAAACTGCAAATCACGCGCGAACTGTTGGCGCGTCAATTTACTCTCTGACCTATAAGCCCCACCTTCTTGAAATGACTTCTCCCAAATTTGAAGCCTCAAAAAATACCCTCTCTGTGATTATGCTTATTGCCAGCAATTTAAAAATAAGGGTAATACTAACCACACGCTTATTTTTACTTTTCACACGTTATTTTCAATTTTTAACTGTCAAATCGAATGAATTGAAAATGATCAATGACAAAAAAAATTAATAAGAATGTGTGAAGAATAAAAATGAGTATGTGAACAGCATTATCCAACAACATTCTTTTTGTTGCATGAGCTTCCATTTAGTACGAGACGACCTAAATTAAAACTCAAGATAATTCTATTTTTTTATTCTATTTCTTTGAGTTGTTGGGCATTATTGAGTATATGTTAGAGCATTCTCTTGAAGAATTTTTTAGTGTTTATCAAGAGTTACATGTTTTTTTAATACGTCACTTAGTATTACGATCTAGTGGTATTTTCCTTCACTCATAAGTGAGATGTCTTATGTTCGATTATCGTTAAAGATGCAATTGAACCACATTATTGTTAACTCATTGTGAGGCTTAGTCTACCCCCTTCCCTCCTTAATGTAGATAATATTATTTGTTAAATTTTTTTTTAATACAACAATATATTTATATTGAGTCTTTTAATAAGAGTTTGAGGGAGCATGATACTTATATATAGGCATCAGGCAATCGAAGTTTGATACTTATAACACTTACTACTACATTAGTATGAATTTAAAAACTATCATAATTATACTTTTTAACAAAATTAGATTACACATAAATTTGAATTGTGTAGTGTTAAACTTATTTTTATTGTTGTTACTGTGCATGAAAATCATACCATTGAATTTATTTGAATAAGATCTTTAATATGAATCCAATATTGATTATCATTAAATATTTTATGTTAGTACTTGAAGGAGATCAAAAGTATAAATCATAGCAACATTCAACAAACTTAGAAAATTTACACCACTGATCTCCAACGGCTAATTAATCTGGGTTGTCCATTTGGCTTAAAAAATTGATCCGTTGACAATTTAAAAGAGTGAGTCGTTGGCTTCTTTATATACGTAACAAAAAGCAGCGGATGCTATCTACACATCCCATTTTACTTCTCACATACCCTTTGTTAATTTCTGTTCGTTGATCTTTTTCAATTCATCCGATCCGACGGCCGAAAATTAGAGGAAAGTGTGAGAAGTAAAAAAGCGTATGTGGATATCACACCCCTATTAGTATCACAACTAAATTTTATGGCCTATTGTATGAGTTCAATGTATTAGTATAACAATCAAATTTTCCACCCACCAGTGGTGGATCCAAAAACTATTATTTGAGGTGTCAATAAGAATAGAGCACATAGTGTACAATTTTTTTTTTTATGACATGAGGTGTCATATTATCGAGTCTTATTAGGCATGAGGTTATTTGCCAAGTCATTTTGCACACCTATCAAGATCTCATCTTCATGAGTAACTAACATGTTCCAAGGTTATTCCTATATGAATGCTTACTAAAGGAATAGACTAACAAATTGATTAATCTCATTGCATCCAGTTAATATGTTTGTCCAAAAATAATGATGCTTTGTTCATTCTCTGAAATTACCATTTCATTTACTTTGCATGTTTAGATAGTCTTTTACTTCATTTTTTTTCTCCCTACAATTGTGATCACAACTAACAAACAAAGCCAAAAGTAAACAACATTAGACCTAGACTGTAAACCAAAACTTTCGGCCAACTAAAAATTATAAAGAAGTAAAAGGATTAATAATAAGAGAGGGAAGGTTGGCAAGCGTCACAAGTGTAGCGTGCAAAGCATCCCCTGCAGCCTAGCAGTCCAAGCTCCTCTTTGAGACATTTTATCAAAAAGTTGTAGGGCAATATGTGAAGGGCAACTCCAACCTTCAGAAGGGCAACACTCAAGTCGTCTATGGAAATTCATCGAAGTTTGGAGGGTCAGTTGACTCCCCTTGACCCTAAGTGAGTCCGTCCTTGCCACCCACTATAGGAGTGTAATTCCTATATGATGAGTTCAATATATTGGTATCAAATTCACTTTTTCTAGCTTAATGTGGAAGACCTAAGAGATGGAGGAAATAAATTTGTATTAAACTTGTCATTCACAATATTCAAATTTAAGATCTTTCATTTAATGTGAAGATAAATGCCACTAAACCAGTGACAAAGGTCTTTTAAATTATCCATACAAAAAAAAATCCAGAACTGCTATTTGATCCAAGTGTGACAAAATAAATGTTTATAAACATCAAAATGTTGTATCATAAGAACATAGTGACATAATGACATGCCCTTGGATATCTTAGTTTAAGAGTTGGGTAATGGCTGAACTAAGCTAGTAAAAGCACTCTGATAACTCTATGTTTTATACAAACTTTTTTAAAGATTTCATTTGGAGGAAAAAATGTCAACTCATCTTTCTTATTAGTGTGAAGTTCCTTTGTCTCCCCTTGTATTGATAAGACAAAATGGTATTTGTTTAATGTCTTACGGTTGAGAAAAATAATCGAGAGGCCATTTCAATTACGAAAACTAAATACTCTTAAGATTCAGAACAAGATAAGCGATAGAGTGTTGTTGATTCGATTTTCATTTCTGTTAATTTGAGAAGGAACTGTGGTTTGCTATGCACACTTCTCCTATTCTTTAAGCTCCTTAATTCCCTATTTATATGGTTCTAATTTTTTTTACACAGTTAACTAGCCTCATTAGACTAATTTATCCATAATTAAGCATGCATTGACCCATAATGTTTCCAACAACTTCAACATGGTCAGTTGCCTATGCCTGAAATGTTTACAAGTTCTAGATTCAAACTTGAATCCAGTGTAAGCATGGTATGGCAATATAATAAAGAATGATGATGATGATGATAAGTACCTAATATAATAGAGAATAAGCACCTAACTATAGGTGATAAGCACCTAATTATGTATTATATGTAAGGGGTAGGTACGGTTTGGTTTTATCCTATTCCACCCTCAAATTGGAACGGAACCAAAAAATATTAGCAGTTCGGTTCAATGCGGTTTCATTTAAATTTATTGAAAAAACAGTACTGCTCAGTTCACGATGGTTCTGGTTCAATTCATGCCGGTTCTAAATAATGAATCATTTGAATCTTAGAAACATATATTTCGAGCACATAAAAAAATCAAAAGATTTTTATAATAAAAGATAGTAACTGGATCATACAACGAAGAATATGCATGACCAATCATAAAGAATGATGAACTACAATAGAAGAAGATGAATGATGAACTACAATAGAAGAAGATTTAAAAATTTATGGCACCAAAACTTTACAAAGTTGGTGAATATTATTCATATCAACAATTCACAAAAACAAACACATAACTAACAAATTTAGCTTACCAAACTCATTCTAGTTATTAATTTAACAATCTAGAAACGAAAGACTGAAGCACTCTTGTTAAGCAACGGGATCAAACGGTTGAAATTCACAAAAATTCTCATTACCCAATTAATTATTTGAATTCATGGTTCGGTTCGGTTCTAAGCGGTTCCGCTAACATGAAAACCGAAACATGAACTGGTAAGAACGGTTCTATTTGGTTCTTGAATCTATGTTGATTTTTTTTTGTCAACAATGTTTTTTACAGTTTATTTTATTATGGTTCGATTTGGTTTCGCGGTTCCACGATTTTTATGCCCACCCCTTGTATGTTTCAACAAATAATTTTCTTTGGATGGATCATTTTGTATATAGCCTTTTTCTTATGGAAAACTAACCAAAAACCCAAGAAAACTTTTCTTTTAATTATCAGGACAGAATTTTGCAAAAATGTCAATCCTGCCCTTCACACATATAGACAAGATTGCTCAAAGTAATGCTCACAACAAAGTTCACATGACTTCACCAAAGAATACATCCAAAAGAAGAGAAAAGAAGGCTGACACTTTCAGATTACATTGGAATGCAAAAACCAAGGTGGAAAATATTGCAGCAACCAAGACAACATGGATTCACATGACCTTTATTAAAGCAAAGACAAGTCAGCTAGATTCCAAAAACAGTGCTGACAGCTTTCAGAAATAGTGTGCTGTTACCACTCAAAAAGTTATAAATAGATGAAAAATGATTTTGTTGTTTTAGGAATTAGGTTTTGTATATAAGGGAGCTTTCTCTCCTATACAGAAGACACATCTAACTCAACATATCTCAACACTTCACAACCTCTCAACACCTCAACCACTCAACACCTGAACACCCTACTCTCATACTCACACCATCTTCATACACTCAAGCATGCTTAGTCTTCATAGCATCCTTGTAAACACTTCCTTGTAAACACTTTCTTGTAAACAACTATCTTTGTAAACATTCTATATATCAATAAAAGTTCAAGTGTACATATTCAAGCAATCTCCAAGTCTTAAGTAAGCTTTCTTTTCTTTCTTTAGTGTGTTTGCTTAATTAGACTTCTAGTCCAAAATAGGGAAACATTATTGTAGTTATATTATTAACTTGCTAAACTGACGATCATACTTTGTTCGAGCACTCTGTTATAATTGAATGTTTGCCATACAAATAACTGGACATTAACCAGGGTACCTCTGAGTTATTCGCACCTCTGAGTTCAGCTGTTAAGGCCTTATACTTGTAGTGTGAGTGGCCGTCATGCTGAAACATGTCGAGTTCCATGTGCAAGGTTCTATGTCTAGTTGTTATAATGGTCATCCGACTATTTAACCGGGGCTGCTTTGCGAATTTTGTATCAGAGCCTTATTTAGCATTTTAATACTATAATTATAATAATAAAGTACCTTGAGGACTGAAGTCATTGATACAACTAATATCACACTTGTTTATTTTGTATGAATAACAAATATTATTGTCCCTATAGACCATGTCAACCACAATTACCAGGTATTTATTGTCCCAGGCATCCAGCTATAACTAGCATAAAGAGAAGATTAGCATATATATCCAAAAGAATTATCAATACTTTGAAGAAGCAAAAGTTTTATCTTGATTATCTTGAACATCCTTCATTTATTCGTAGATATAATAACACAGAAGTACAACATTAAGTTTTAGAAGCAAAAAGAGCAGCATATCAAGTTTTAGAGACCTTGAGAGAAGAAAGAGAGTTTCTAAGAAACCAGTTAGCAATAACTTTAGAGAAAGGTAGATTATAGTTTATGATAGATTATCTTAATTTAGAAATTAGTGAACCTCAAAAAAGAAAAATAACTTTAGACCAAAATAGTTTAGTTTGTTATTTTCCATTGAGAAAGCATAATCATATTTTGCATAGTGAAGAAAATCCACAAGCCAATTGACACACCCTGACCGAGATCAAGGCATGCTGGCCGTCACGTAAGAGTGACGTAACCATGTGCACAGTGCGGAAGCAATAGAGATAAGAAATATACGAATAATTAAAAACTGAAATACTAGAGTGCACTACTAAATAGGAAGTGATAGGAGTTAGTTACAACAGTAAACACTCATAATCAGAGCATAATAAGTCTAGGTGCAGTCCAGTAGGACAAGTACTAGTTATACAGTACCAGGAATTTCCTACTATTATTTAGGTAGGTCAGAACTATCGACATCCTCAAGCCACTAACAGCAAGCTTACTTAAACGTGAGTGGGCAAAAACAAATGTTTTACAAAACCATTTCATTTATCAACATATCTAACCCCTTGCTATAAAACATGTATAATTTTTCCCAGAATCAGAATATAAGCATATACATAAATATATATATATACATAAATATATATATATATATATATATGTAATCATAACATTTCAATCATGCTTCACATAATCATAAACATATGTATGCCATGCCAAGATATAACGGAATAAGCAATTCAGGTAAGAATAATTTCATAGAAATAATACATGTGAGCCAGAACCCCTATGGTAGTTTGTACGGCTGAATTGATAGCTCAAAAGTCACTCTAATCGGAGTCACTACTATGACCTATACGGCAATATACTGCACAAGAGTCGGAACCAAACAAAAAGGTCTATACGACAATAATGGGTGTGATATAATCATGCTCAATACTACTCTCACATAATAGCCGGGCGATAAATCGCTAGTCACCTACGAGTCGGAACCATAAAGAAGGTTTGTACGACAAGACTGTGCACCTAAATTGGATCCAATATGAGCATATGGTGCGGGAGGTGACATAATAAACATGCCTGTATCATATCTTTGGCTAACTCATAATCACCCTAATTGCAGTTTTATGAGCTCAACATTATTCAATTACATATCACATCATTGATGATTCATATAACCAAACATGACTTACCTGGGCTTACCTGAGCATCCACAGCACCACAATTATATATATGACGTATCACACACCAATTCATAAACGAATTATAGACTCATGTGCATGGCATTCAAGGCATAAACATTTAAACATATTTTTCTGGGGAAATATCAAGTATATAATATATACTGAAAACCAAAAGCCCACTCATTGGTAAGTTGAAGGGTCATAGCCCCCAAGTCACCCTTGGATATGCTCGTCCTCTAGATAAGTCTCACTTATATGCGAATTAACTATAAAAACGTTATTTTAAAGCACATAGGCAAAACTAGCTAATAACTTCTCATACATAGCACAAAATGGGTATATAAATATACCACAGTGACCTACACAACCTCAGGATCATCCCCAAATTTTTAGAAATTTTTTTGGACCCTTCATGCACTGCCACGGGCCGGTGAGTGCACGGTAAGACACGCAACCACACGCAGGGAATCCTAACGGATTCCTTAACTGCCGTTAGGAATATTCCGTTAAACCCAATGGTAACTGTCCAAACTAACTGACGGCATCAGAATATTCCGTCCAAACTGATGGAATATTCTGTCTTCATCTCCGGCGAGTCGCTGGTCGCCGAAAAACTGGGTAAAACTTCAAAACGTCTATTCTCACTCATTTTTCAACCATTTTCTTCGAAATTTGAACCAAATGAAAGCTTAGAGTGAGATGAATGGCGTTATAACTATTTGAAGCTTCAAATCTCACGAAATCACATCAGGGAAGCTTCGAAATTCTGACCAAACCTGCAACTCGTCGTTTTTCACGATCCCGACGTCTAAATTCCTCAAACAAACTACCCCGAGACTCGTGAGGACCTCATTAAGCTTCCTATGAGCTTAGATTTCCCTAAAACACAAGGTTTTACATGAGTATGAATAGTGCATGAAAATTGGGTTACGGGTGCACGAGTTTTCGAAGGATTCCCTACCTGAAACTGGTACCAAACGATTCGTAGCACCATGAGGAACACAATGGTGCACTCAAAACCTTCGATCTGCGAAGTTTGGGGTGTTCTTGCTCTTGTCCTTACGTATAGCAAGGAGAGAGAGAGTGAAACCGAGAGAGAGAGTACGGGGAGGAAGAGAAAGAAGGATAATCTTTGTGTGTGTGTGGTCCACGTGGGTCACCAAATCAAAACCACCAAAAATAAACATCTAAGTCTCCAAAATAAGTCACACACACGCACCACAAGATTCATCGCCCCCGGTTAAAATTGTCATTTTACGTCATTGAGAATAAAATAATACATATCTCTGGGACGGGCTGTGACAATCTCCTTACCTTATAAAATTTCGTCCTCGAAATTTCATATAACCAATACATACACTAATAATCATAAAATAAGCGTGGATACATCTCTCTCATCCGATCCTCTGTCTCCCAAGTAGCTTATTCCGCTGAATGATTTCTCCATAACACTTTCACCAAGCACACGGTCTTATTCCTTAGTTCCTTATCCTTCCAATCCAAAAGAGTCACTAGTTCATCATCATAAGTCAAGTCCGAATTGATTTCCAAAGGTTGAGGAGGAATCACATGTGAAGGATCTGAAATATAATGTCGAAGCATTGAAACATGAAATACATCGTGCACCTTTGACAATTCTGGAGGTAACTCAAGCCTGTACGCAACCTCATCGACTCGTTTGGTGATCATATATGGTCCGATGTACGTAGGACTCAACTTTCTTCTCCTTCCAAATCATACCACACCTTTCCAAGGTGATAGCTTCAGAAATACCCAATCACCTTAAATATACTTCCGATCAGTGGCATGCTTGTTTGCTAAGCTCTTTTGTCGGTCTTGGACCGCTTTCAGGCTAAACTTAATTACCTGAACATTTTAAATAGTCACGTCCACAATCTCAGGGTCCACTAAAACTCTTTCACCAACCTCTGACCAACATAGAGGTGTACAACAAGATTTCCCGTAAAGTGCCTCAAATGGTGCCATACCAATACTTGAATGATAACTGTTATTGTAGGAAAACTCCATCAAATCCAAGCAATCGTGCCAACTATCTCCAAATTGCAACATTGAAGATCTCAACATATCCTCCAATGTCTGAATAGTCATCTCAGATTGTCCATTTGTCTAAGGATGATATGCTGTACTATAAAGTAATCTCGTACCAAGAGCTTCCTGGAATGCTGTCCAGAACTTGGAAGTAAATCTAGGATTCTGATCTAAAATAATATTAACTGGCACACCATGGTACTTCACAATCTGTGATATAAACAACTTAGCTAATCGGCTTAACAAATACTTCTCCCTCACTGGAATAAAATGCGCTGACTTAGTAAGTCGATCAACTATCACCCAAATGCCGTCATAACCATTTTGTGTATGAGGAAGCTTGTACACAAAATCCATAGTAATATTTTCCCATTTCCACTGTGGAACGGGAAGTGGCTACATCAACCCAAACGACTTTTTCCTTTCAGCTTTAACCTGTTGGCAAATGGCACACCTACTCACATATTTGGCAATTTCCCTTTTCAGACCCGGCCAATAATAAAATGGTCTAATGGTATGATAAATCTTAGTACCTCCTGGATGCATCGCATATGCCGAAATATGTGCTTCATCTAAAATTTCTTTCTTTAACTTTGCATTATTCGGCACATACATTATGCTTTCCTGCATAAGCATGCCATCAGTTTCTCGAATCCTGAAATCTTTCTTTTTCCCTTGATTCCTTGCTTGAATTATCTCTTGAGTCTCTTCATCATTTATCTAGGCCTTGAGCACACGATCAATTAAAATTGGCCAACTTGAAAATTATCAAGTAAGGCTTCTTCTCGATCTTCCACTCCTAACTCCACTCCAGTGGACCTCAAATCTGCTAGAAGGGACATGACAATCATAGATGACATTAAGTCTGGCTGGAGTCTTGCAACTAAGTGCATCCGCCACTGCATTTGCACGACCAGGATGATACTCAATCGTGTAATCATAATCACTAAGCAACTCAATCCACCTCCGCTGCCGAAGATTAAGATCTCTCTGAGTAAACAGGTACTGAAGACTCTTATGATCTGTGAAGATCTTACATTTCTCGCCATAAAGATAATGTCTTCAAATCTTCAAAGCAAAGATGATAGCTGCCAACTCTAAATCATGCGTAGGGTAATTCTTCTTATGAGGTTTCAACTGTCTCGAAGCATAAGCAATCACCCTACCATGTTGCATCAACACACAACCCAAACCATTCAGAGAAGCATCATTATAAACCTCATAATTACCGCTATCATTTGGAAGTGCTAGAATAGGTGCATGAGTGAGATAATACTTCAACTGCTGAAAACTTTGCTCACATTTATTATCCCACTCAAACTTAACATCTTTTCGAGTCAACCTCGTCAATGCCAAAGAAATCATTGAAAAATCCTTAACGAACCGTCTATAATAGCCTGCTAGGCAAAGAAAACTCTGTACCTCGGTGACGATTCGAGGTTGCTCCCAATTCTCTACAGCTGCCACTTTTTGAGAATCCACTTGAATGCTTTGAGCAGAAATGACATGTCCCAAAAATGCCACTTGATTCAACCAAAATTCACATTTGCTAAACTTAGCATATAGTTGGTGTTCCCTCAAACTGCTCAACACCAACTTCAGATGTCTAGCATGCTTAGCCTTAGACTTAGAGTATACCAGAATATCATTAATGAAGACAATAACAAACCGGTCCAAATATGGCAGGAATACTCGATTTATTAAATCCATAAAAGTTGTTGGTGCATTAGTTAACCCGAATGGCATCACAAGAAACTCATAATGACCATATCGAGTCCTGAATGCGGTTTTAGGGGCATCTTCATTTTTAATCTTCAATTGGTAGTAACCCGACCTCAAGTCAATCTTAGAAAATACACAGGCACCTCTGAGTTGATCAAATAAATCGTCTATACGAGGTAATGGATAACGGTTCTTAATGGTTACCCGATTCAGTTGCCTGTAATCAATGCACAGCCTTAAAGTTCCATCTTTCTTCCTCACAAATAAAACTGGAGCTCCCCAAGGTGAAGTACTAGGCTAAATAAAACCTTTATCCACTAACTCTTGTAACTGCATTTTCAATTCTCTTAATTCAGCAAAAGCCATTCTGTAAAGAGTCAAGGATATAGGATTCATACTTGGAAGCAGATCAATAACAAACTCCACCTTTTTATCCGGCGGCAATCCAGGCAAATCCTCAGGGAATACATCCAGAAAATATCTGACCACGCGAACATCCTCCACACTACTAGGAGCATCATCATTCAATACCACATGAGCCAAATATCCCTGACAACCTTTTGACAACAATTTCTTTGCTTTCATGGCTGAAATAATACCATGCCTCACACCACTAGGCTCTCCTACAAACGTAACTTCAGGTAATCCAGGACAATGAAATGTGACTGTCTTTCCATAACAATCTATCTTGGCACGATTATAGTGCAACCAATTAGTGCCCAAAATCACATCAAAATCCATAATATCCAACGGCATAAGATTGGCCGGCATAATAACATCCTCTACTATCATTGGACATCCTGGATATACCCGATCCACAAAACATCTATCCCCTGTAGGCATAGAAAATTATAAATTATATCTTAGAGGTGTAGGATGGGGTTATGTCACTTGAGCAAATGTATGAGAAATAACAAAATGTGTAGCACCACAATCAATCAATACTCTAGCAAAATGACCAAGAATATTTAACGTACCTATGATTAAATCTGGATTATTCTGGGCATCTTGCAGTGACATGTTGTGGATACGTCCCTGATTCTGCTATCGTCCACTGCGACCTCTGTTGGCATGAATACCACGTCCCTACCTCAGCTGACCAGACTGCCTTGAAGATCCTGCACTACTAGTAGCAATCTTTCCCTGCTGGGGCTGTCCCCCTTGGTACCACTGAGATCCTCCAGCTGAATGTGGCTGATAATACATAGATCGTCCCTGATATTGAGGGTACCCACTCTGATACTAAGGATCCTGAGAGTACTGCTGCTATCCTGAGGTGTAGGGAACGACGTCGCCTTGATAGTGGTAGGCACATCCTCGTCCAGTCTGAGTATAACCACCAGATCATGAAGCTTGCTAGGTCGATGTAGGTGGTGGGAATGAAGGCTACTGGGGTCTCTGCTGACTCTGAGGGCATTGAGCAGCCCTATGATCCATCTGACCACAAGTAAAACATCCACTGCTGCCTCTCCTACACTCCCCAAAATGTCTATTATTACACCTGCGGCATAAAGGGGCACATGAACCACCTGGACCATTAAAATCTCTCTGCCTCTAGAACCTAAGGCCTCCAGTAAATCTACCACCTCTCATTTGCATATTAGTACTCAATCCTCCGCTAGAAGAGCTGGAACTGCCACCACTCCTTTTAAAGTTCTGGGTCTTGTGGAGTCTCTGAAATGCTTGCCCTTTTCCTTTGTCATCTCGTCTCTGGCCCCCATTCTTTCCTTCCTCATCCCCACTTTCACTAGGCATGTTCTCTGAGTCCTCAATCCTCAGTAGAATCTCATAAAACTCCTGGTAAGTGGCACAGTGAGTCGATGTCGCTATGGAACGCCATTTCTTCTTAGCACCCAATCTGAAACGGCGGAGCATCTCAACCGGGTTAGCAGCAACCTCCGGATCATATCTCGACAGATCAGTAAACATCCTATAATACTCATTAGCTGACATCTTTCCTTACTTCAAATGAGTAAACTCTTGTTTCGTACGATCAATATACTCAGGAGGAATGAACGTTTTTCGAAACAGCTCTTTAAATACTCACCAGTCTGCAATCTCTACTGGGGTCAACTGGTAAGACTCCAATCTCCACCAGGATACAGGATGCTCTTCCAAAAACCAAGTAGTCGTCTCGACCCATATGTCCGGATGAAGATTTCCCTGACTCTACATCACTAGAAAGGTCTTCTCAATATGATTCAGCCATTTTTCTACCCTCTTATGACCTTCATTTCCAATGAAGTGAGTTAACTTCAAGTTATAAACTGTCTCAAGAGGAGGTGTCCTCTAGGGAGTACGGAATGCAGACTGAATGGCAGATACTATAACTTCCCCTAATTGAGCAATATCGAGGAAACTAGGTTCAGCTGATTGACGGGGCTTTCTACGAGGTGGCATAGTTCTGACATAAGATATCACAAGGATTAGAATATTCAAGAACTAAACAAGACTGCTAAACCTAGGCTCTGATACCAAACTGACACACCTCGACCGAGATCAAGGCATGCTGGCCGTCACGTGAGAGTGACGTAGCCATGTGCACAGTGCGGAAGCAATAGAGTTAAGAAATATATGAATAATTAAAAACCGAAATATTAGAGTGCACTAATAAACAGGAAGTGATAGGAGTTAGTTACAACAGTAAACACTCATAATCAGAGCATAATAAGTCTAGGTGTAGTCCAGTAGGACAAGTACTAGTTATACAGTACCAGGAATGTCCTACTATTATTTAGGTAGGTCAAAACTACTAACGTCTTCAAGCCGCCAACAACAAGCTTACTTAAAACCTGAAGGGGTGCAAAATAGAAAACGTGAGTGGGCAAAAACAAATGTTTTACAAAACCATTTCATTTATCAACATATCTAACCCCTCGCTGTAAAATATGTATAATTTTTCCCAGAATCAGAATATAAGCATATACATATATATATATATATATATATATATATATATATTTATATGTAATCATAACATTTCAATCATGCTTCACATAATCATAAACATATGTATGCCATGCCAAGATATAACAGAGTAAGCAATTTAGGTAAGAATAATTTCATAAAAATAATACATGTGAGCCGGAACCCCTATGGTAGTCTGTACGGCTGAATTCATAGTTCAAAAGTCACTATAGCCGGAGTCACTGCTATAACCTAGAAAATATAGAATTCCATATTTGAGAGGGTTAGAACAAATTAATATAGCTGGTAATATATTAAATTTAGATAATGTAGATCCACAAGATAGAGAAAGAACAATTGAGAGATGGGAAAAAAGCTGCGTACATGCAGCATTAATGTTAGATTTTAATAATTCTCAAAATATGTTAGATTACTTTGAGCATACTTTGGATGGTTTAGTTTTTTATTATTTCCAGTCATGGAAAGTCCAAAATCCAGAACAGCATGAGGCAGCTAAAACACATTTTAATATTGATGGTTTTGTTACTTTGATTAAACAAGAGTTTTTAGATCATAATAGGTTAGATGGCAGAAGCGAACAAGAACAAATAAGAGCAATTAGAAATTTAGAACAATTACAAATTTTGATTTACAGTATATAGCTGAGTATACCACATATTTCTTTAAATATTTAGGAAGAACATGTAGAATTAGTGATATTAATTTATTAGATACTTATATGACAAAAATAAAAGGACCAATAGGTGAAAAGATTTGGAATGAATGACAAAAACGTCCAAAGAAGAATGATATTGCAATAGGACCTAGAATTCAACATGTATATGATATATTTAGACAAGAGTGTAGTCAAATAAAAGCTAAGAGACAAATTACAAAGCAATTTTACATGAGTTGTAAAAATATAGATTCACCACAACAGTATGGTTGCCATAAGAAAAATAAGCATAAGAAAATATACAAAAAGAAATATAAGTCATATAAACCCCACAAACAGCATAAGAATTTCAGTATAAGACCTTCAAGAACATATAGGAAGAGAAAATATATTACAAAACAATTTAGAAAAAGAAGTGGTAGACCTTGGATTAGAAAATATAAAGCGTCACAAGATAAGAGTAGTTGTAAATGTTATTCATATGGAGAAGCTGAACATATTAGACCTAAATGTTCAAAATTAGGTAAACAGTCGAAAGAAAAAGCACATTTGATGGAGTTGTTTAAGTTAGAAGAAGATAAGGATATTCAGTCAATATACAGTTTAGATGATTTAAGTGATAATGAGAGTATTTATAGTATAGAGAGTATTAACATGATAGATTCAGACTCGAAAGATTCAAGTAGCACAAATAGTGATCTAGAAGAGTATATGTGTGCATTCATAGAAGAACAACATGAAGAAGAATATAAATACATTAATCTAGGTTGGCCAGAAAAATGTCATAAGTATAGTAAATTAGTTGCATATAAAAACTATAATACATGTTCAATATTGTGCGAAAAGTGTTATAGTAATAGGTTATTAGAAGTTAATTCAGCAGAATCACAAGAAAATACTATAATATTAGAAAATGTTGTTCATAGTATAGAAAAATAAAAAAATAGTTCTTTAATTATCATAAATTGTGAAATAGAATTAGGAAAAGAACATAAGATACAAACAACAGCTATGATAGATACAAGGAGTACAAAGAGTGTCATAAGAGAAGAGTTAGTACCAAAAAAATATAGACAAAAATTAGCAAAACCAGTGAGAATAACACAATTTGATGAGAGACCAGTTTACTTAACACATTGTATAAATAATGAGTTTATTAAAGTAGAAAAACAACAATTTAATTTACCATTAACATTTGTTTCACTAGTAGGATCATATCCTTTCATTTTAGGTTTAAACTTTTTGAAAAGTTTACAAGGTTTTTTATCTATGAATCCTAACATAACATTTTGTCAAAAGAGGCAGTACAATAACTGACCAAAGTAATACTGTAGAAGCATACAAAAACATAAGTATAGAAGAGTCTAGTGGCTAAGCTAGTTATCATTTAGAAAACTCAAAAGAAAATGATTAGCATAATAACATAGAAGAGTTTGATGAAGACATATTTGAATATGAATACCTGATTTTAGAAGAAGGAGACCGTATAGAAATACTACAGTTAAGTAAACCAAGGAGTTTAGAAGAATTATTACAATTATCAGAACAAACTAGAATTATAGGAGAAGACCCACAGTTACATTGGAATAAAAATAAAATACTAGCAAAATTAGATATAATTAACCCAGATTCAACCATTAAGATGGCTGATATGCCTTGTAGTTTAATAGATAAATAAGAGTTTGAGCAGCAAATAAAAGAGTTGTTAAATTTAAAAGTAATTAGACCCTTTAAGTCTAGACATCAATCAGCAACATTTATTGTAAGAAAACATTCAGAACTAAAGAGAGGTAAGGCTAGAATAGTTTATAATTACAAGAGATTAAATGATAATACATATGAAGATAGTTATAAGTTACCAAATAATGATGAGCTTATAAATAAAATTCAAGAGAGTAAATATTTTAGTAAATTTGATTGTAAATCAGGTTTTTGGCAAACAAGATTAGTAGAAGAATCAATTGAGTGGACAACTTTTACTTGTCCAAAATGACATTTTGAGTGGCTTGTTATGCCATTTGGACTTAAAAATGCTCCATTGATCTTTCAAAGAAAGATGGACCAAATTTTCAAGAAATATGATAATTTTTGTAGTGTTTATGTAGATAATATTTCAGTACATAATAAAAATAAAAATGAACAGAGGAAGCATTTAGAGATAGTATTACATGAATTTATCAATAATGGAATTATGATTAGCAAAAATAAAATAGCATTAGAAAAGCAAGATATAGAATTTTTAAGAATGTATATCAAGTCAGGTACAATACAATTACAAGATCATTTAGCTAAAAAGGTGTTAGAATTTCCAGACAAATTAGAAGATAAGAAACAGTTACAAACATTTTTAGGATTGCTAAATTATGTAAGAAATTTTATCCCTGATTTAGGAAGAAAAATAGCAGTATTACGTAATAAAACTAGCAAAATAGGACAAAAATATTAAATTAGTTCAAAATATAAAAGAAGAAATTACTAAACTTAAGTCATTAACATTACCATTAGATGATAGTTACAAGATAGTTGAAACAGATGCTTCATCATTAGGATGAGCATATATACTATACCAGAAAAAGCATAAAGAGTCACCAAAGTCTAATGAACAAGTTTGTAGATATTCATTAGGAAAATGTAGTGATGTACAGTCAAATTTACCATCAATAGATTTAGAAATTTTAGGGATAATTATTTCACTTGAAACATTTTCTTTATTTTTACATAATGAGGTATTTACGATTAGAATAGATTGTCAAAACATAGTTTCTCATTATAATAAGATACATGCTCATAAACAGGCAGCCCGAAGATGGGTTAATTTTGTTGATTCAATTACAAGAAATGGTTTTAAACCAATTTTTTAACATATAAAAGGTAATGACAATACATTAGCCAATATCTTATCAAGATTAATTTGTTGAACATGTATGGAATATCGTGGACCATTATCAGCAAATAGCACAAGGCCGCAAAGCAGAAGAGCTTCTTTCAATAGCATAATGATGCACCATCAACTTCCACCATTCAGTGGATTTCAAAGTAGCATAAGCAGACCATCATCACCACCAGTACCTACTTTCAACTTTAATGGCAATATTGTTGAAGGAATCAGAAATCCAACCCTGAGATATAGGTCAAGAGCACCACGGCTTTTTGATAGGCAACAGGTTCTCTTATATAATTTTTGGAATATCCAAATAAAGCAGCCAAACATGAAGTTCGGTCATGAAAAATTAATTAGAGCCTCGAAACAATAGTTTGATAGTTTTAATTTTAATTTCCATCAAAGCCAACATCTTATTCATTCTCTTGAGCACAACCTTCAAGTCATCTCTAGAGAACACGAGTCTTTACTCAGTAAGTTTACCAAAATGAGCCAAGAACTCCAAGCTCTTAGAATGCGGCAGAAGGCAAGTGACACCCTAAAAAGAGAATTAAAAATAGGTTTAGAAATTGATCAGCATAAGAATAAAGGAAAATAGGTTATTGAACCCATAAAACAAGAGTCTAATGAGCCTATAGAAGAGATTAAGATTGACCTCTTAGAAGAAGACATTGAAATGGAGCAGCATCAAAATAATGAGCAGCATCAGCATCTGAGTGACAAAGACAAAAAAAAAAAAATATGAAAGTTTTCTTAGGAATATATCTTTAGACTTAATATTATATGATATTTTATTAGAAGAAATTTCAAAAGCAAAACTAAGAATAATACCAACAGATATGCATAATGAGATCCTGAGCAGAGCATCACAGTCCATGAAAGAGTTACAATTACAATACGCCTTGTATCAGTCCATCTTTGATCCAAAACCAGGGATGGATATTATTACAATGATGTATTCACCATGTCTTTTTGATAGTACAGAAACTCAATTTTTATCTGGTCTCGGCTTCTTTGACTTAAACTAGGATTTTGAACCTAGTGCCTCTGTACACTTAATTCATTCTTGTATGGTCAAGCATAGGTTCTGATCTTTAGAAAGACGTGAATCTTATCAAAACTCATCCTGATCTTTAGCAATCTCAATTCAACCAGGACTCGACCGAGCCGAGCCACGCTTGAGTCTGACCCTTTAACAGTCCTCCTGCTATTAGGACTTTGTCAAATTAATGCTCTACTAGGCTGGGAGCCAACTAGCCTGAGGAATCATCATTGGGTCAAAAATCGTGGCCTTTCATATCGGGTCATTTTTTCTTAGCCAAAATTCTGTATTTCAGCCCAAAACAAAATGTTAACTTTTTTTTTTTATATTTTTTTATTTTTTTAATGTCTGAAATGTATAGTTTTCGTTATATATAAAGCAATTTAGGTTTTAATATTATCAATATAACTTGAAGGTGTCCCCTGCAGATTAAAATCATGGCTTCCCCCAAACTTAATTTTGAGGAGAATGAGATCAGAAAACAGCACTGACCGTGTTGTTTCGAAAAACCATTTCTCCACAATCCAATCGCCATGATGGTCTTTGGCTACATATTCAAAGAAATATTTTTCATTTTTATGCCATTTCTTTAAAGTAAATCATTTGCATATCATTCCCCTTCCTTGCATATATCGTAAGCATTTATTATTGGACAATGTTAGGAAGATCAAATTTTAAACTAAATTTATAAATCAAATGAAATTAAATTTGCAAACCAAATGATGTGTCACTAATAAGAAATAAGCACGTTAATCACAATTTAAGTAATACTTCAATCATTAACATCCATATCATTTGGTTTAGAAATTTGGTCTCTCTAACATTATTCTTCACTATTTGTTTATTTTTTTTTTTGAACAAACGATATTATCTTCACTAGAGGATTGGGGTGTGCTTAGCCTCACAATTGACTAGTAATAATATGGCTCAAATTCGTCTTTGACGAGAATCGAACTTAAAATTTATCACTTACAAACGAAGAAAAATACCACTAGACCATAGTATTAAGTAGCTTACTCTTCACTATTTACCCTACAAATGGAAAAACATGCAAATATGCAATTCCCATTTACTAATTGGGTAAAAAGTACTATAAACGACAGTAAAGTACTCTCAACGACAACAGTGAAAAATTCACTCGTCAGTGTGTGGGCTGCCTCTTCGCTTGCGTATCATTCTAAATTTCAGTTCACTCCCGGATCTCAACACTCGTAATTCGGTGGCGCGTGTCGGAGGTGGATAGTCAAATTGGGACCTCAGAGGGTTTGTGGGCCCTTCTACCCGCCAGCCACTAGTCAATGTCAAAGCACATCCACCGGTTTTCACAATGTGGGCGGCGAATGCTGCCAAATTATCAATGCTTCGTACGTCGCGGCTGATCTCAGACTTCAAATCTCAAATGCCACCGTGTCAAACTCAATGTTGCATTAGTCATTGTCTATTGTCTAATGAGTCACGAGGGAGGAATAAACATAAAAAATAATTAATAGGCTTCATTCTAATAATGTGTTACGAATGAGCTAAATTTTACAATAAACTAGTACTAATGTAGTTTAAATTCGTTTTTGGCAAGAATCAATTCTAAGGCCTATCACTTACAAATGAAGAAAAATACTATTAGACCGTAATATTAAGTGATATTTCAATATTTACTTGGAGAAGACACTATCTAACATAAGTTTTCAGATTTCTTTTTTGTAAGGGATGTTATGTAGTTTTGTGGAATTAATTATGCTGGTATTTAAATATCGCAATAATTTTGTGGTAATGTACAATTTTTTATTTTTTTTAACAAAGATATATATACGCTAAGGATGTGGGAGAATAATTGGTTCTTGAAATCAAATTTGGGACTTTTCACTTATAAGTAAAGAGAAATCTCATTAACTTTGTGCACAAACGGTAAATCATGCAAGAAAGATTAGTGGTAAATTGTGATTGTCAATAGGCACCCATTTAGTTAAATGGAATCACATTTAAGTATTGGATAAGCGTTTTAATGAGTAGTTGTGATTGTGCTGATAATGGTGACTATGATGATAGATGATATATTGGCACCCATTCATCATCACTAGTCGTAAACCACTAATTTTTAGTATTAAAAAAAGGATGTACTTCATTCTCTCGCTTGAATCAAAGGGAAAAAAAAAATAGAACTTTAACGAAAAGCACCCGGTACTGTTCACTTTAACGAAAAACCACATTTTTACACTAAAAAGTCAATCCTGGTACTATTCACTTTACCCTTTATTTTGTCCTTATCATTAAAACTCAAAGTTTTCAAGCCCTTTTCATTAATTTTCCTAAAAAAAAAAGATGTCATCATAACATTATTGCTCAGAAGAATGTCAATGATATTAAAAGAATTAAGAGAAAATTAAAAGAATTCATAAACACTAGAAGATGCTTACCCGGATACAACAATTAAAGAGGGCCAAGTAGTGCCGTAGTGGTGGCATACACGTGCATGCAGCATGAATGCCAATGTCATCACCCGAATTTTCAAGAATGCACTGCTGCAGCAGAAAATAATATAAAATTTTATTGCTTCAAAAAACAAAGACAATAATTCAAAGCAAAAACAAAACAAAAAAACAAAAAAAAAATCACCTTTCTTCATATAATTTTAAAAAAATGCTATCGAAGCAAATATATATTCAAATTATAGAGGACATCATCAAAATAGAATATAGAAATCTCTAGCCTATATAGAAGCCCATCACCAATTGCAGAATAAAGTAAATGACGTTTGCTTCTTAATGTATTCATTGTCACGTAACATTTTTTTTATCTAATAATGTATTATCACATGCAAATTTTCTTTACATGACAATGTTATTGAATCAAGACATTATATGGCGATGAACCCACTTCATGTAAATTATTTTTTCTTTCTAAGGATCACCATAAGTTATTATAATAGGATTTAATTCCTCTCCAAATATTTTTGGAAAACTAACCAAAACACCCTCAAATGTATCATTTTAATCATAAGGACAAAACAATTCAATAATATCCAAAATGGGCATGTAAAAGAAGACAAGGGAGAGAGTATTTTAAGGGAAATAGCATTTCAGGGATATCATATGCAAAAGTTGGGCACCAGGAGACAAACCATGCAACAAATTCACATGCAAAAGGAGATAAGCAAGTTCACATGCAAACAAAAAATCAGGCCACATTTCAGAAACATTGCTGACAATTTCAGTAACAGTAGAAGCATAGTGACAAATGACAAGTACCAAAGAGGTGTCCACACCATTTATTTATAAATAATTTTAATACCATTGTATCATGATTTAGTCTATATAAGTGCAGTTCATTCCAAGTTTCTGTAGTCTTCATAGCATCCTTGTAAACACTTTCTTGTAAACAACTATCTTTGTAAACATTTCATATATCAATAAAAGTTCAAGTATGCATATTCAAGCAATCTCCAAGTTTTAAGTAAGCTTTCTTTTCTTTCTTTGGTGTGTTTGTTTAATTAGACTTCTAGTCCAAAATGGGAAACACTATTGTAGTTATATTATTAACTTGCTAAACTGACGATTATACTTTGTTCGAGCACTCTATTATAGTTGAATGTTTGCCATACAAAGAACTGGACATTAACCAAGGTACCTCTGAGTTCTTTGTACCTCTGAGTTCAGCCGTTAAGACCTTATACTTGTACTGTGAGTGGCCGTCATGTTGAAACATGTCGAGTTCTATGTGCAAGGTTTCATGTGTAGTTATTATAATGGCCATCCGATTATTTAATCAGGCCTGCTTCACGAATCTGATATCAAAGCCAAGTTTAGCATTTTAATAGTATAATTATAATAGTACACTACCTTGAGGACAGAAGTCATTAACACAACCGATATCACACTTGTTTATTTTGTATGAACAACAGATATTATTGTCCTTGTAGACCTTGTCAACCACAACCACCAGGTATTTATTGTCCCAGACATCCAACTATAAATAATATAAAGAGAAGATTAGCATATATATCCAAAAGAATTAGCAATACTTTGAAGAAGCAGAAGTTTTACTTTGGTTATCTTGAGCATCCCTCATTTATTCATAAATATAATAACACAGAAGTGCAGCATAAAGTTTTAGAAGCAAAAAGAGTAACAGATCAATTTTTAAAGATCCTGAGAAAAGAAAAAGAGTTTCTAAGAAACCAATTAGTTGTAACTTTAGAGAAAGGTAGACTGTAGTTTATGATAGATTATCTTAATTTAGAAATTAGTGAACCTCAAAAAAGAAAAATAACCTTAGACCAAAATAGTTTAGTTTGTTATTTTCCATTGAGAAAGTATAATCATATTTTGCTTAGTGAAGAAAATCCACAAACCAATAGTATTGTAGATCTTATTATTAGTCAAGAAGAAAATATAAAATTAGAAAATAATAAGCATAATCATTTGTTAAACCAGTTGTTAGAGCATTTTCAAAAAATTTCCGTAAAAATAATTAGACAAAATTTAGATTATATTACATCTCAATTAGAATATAATAATAAAAATATTCGAAGATTTCCTAGCAATCGATAGATAAATTATTAGTTTAATGACCGATATTAGAACTAGTAGAAAATATATCCAAGCTTTGAAAGAAATTAGTAAGTTAGATAAAGAACCAGTAGGTTTAACAGATTTTTCAACACAAGTATCCAGTGGTAATATTCTCATTAGGCAAAATAATTTAATTATTCAATTTTAAGTTTGGCTGAAAAATTAGATGAAGTTGAAGAACAAATAGCAGAAATAAAACAAGTTTTACATAACGCATCCGCATCACTTCCACCATCTTTGCTATATAAATTAGAAAATTCAACTTTAAGTGCAAATAGTAATATTAGAAGACCTAAGCTAAATCCTTTTGATAATATAAAAAGGAAACTCTTTAGGAAAAAGAGAAAAGAAGTAGTTAGAGCTGAAGATATTTATCCTAATGAAGAAGAAGCAGAAGAATTTATTAGAAGAGGTTTTGAGAGAATACAGAAAAATAAATATAATTTGTATCAATTAGGTTTATTTGAAAATAGAAGCAGAATTGTAAGTAGTATCAGTTAACATGAAGTTAGTTATATTGATAAAGAAGTTACACTTAATTAATTAGTAAGGAAGCAGTTATGCATTTGAGAAAATCACATTTTAGTCAGATTCATATAGGAACAATATTAGTTGGAATAATAGGATTAACCAAAGCACAAGTAGGCACAAAAGCATTAGTATACATATATGATGATAGATGGGATAATCACCAACAAGCAGCAATAGCAACAATTGAAGTAGACTTAAGTTCAAACTTAGCAGTCATACGATGTATTCCAAATTATGTTATGACAATTAATGAATTTAGTAAATATATTAAAGTGAGCATAAGAACAAAAAATTACAATATGAAAGGAGAGTATAAAAGTTTATGTATTAGCTTAATGTATATTGGAAAAGTGTCTTATAAATATGATCATAAATTTAATTTAGAGTTTCAAAATTTAGTTCAAACATTTGGTAGTAAACATGTAAATATGATAGAAGCAAAACCCGTAAATAATAGATTTTTAGAAGGAACTCAGTGGACATTACCTAATTTACAAGTAGCAAGAAATAGACAACCAGATAAAGTACAAATATATAAAAGTAGTACAAGTCAAAGGTTTAGTAATTACAAGCAACTAAAAAAAATAAAAGAGGGTGAAAGTGAGATTGAAAATGAGAGTATACATATGGCTTTTGATACTTTAGATATTAATCCAGTTGAGAAACTTTTTGATCATATTGTAGATAAACTTATAGGAGATATTGATCATTTAGATGAAAAAGAATACTTAGAAAAATATATGACTTATGATTTAGAACTACATAGAATTTCAGACGAAAAGATGAAAAAAATTAATTTTATAAATAGGAGTAGAATATATTTTAGGATGAACAGAATATAATAATTTATTAGAATTGAAAGAAGAATGTAATCCAAGAGAAGAAAGTAGTATATCAGGCGTAGAAAATCCAGGACACGCAAGTACAACTGATCAACAATTTTTGAGATCAACAAATGAACAATATAATGAAAAAGCAAAAAGTAGATTACATAGAAGAAAGTATGATAAAACCACCTAGAAAAAGTAGGATTCCATATTTGAGAGGGTTAGAACAAATTAATATAACTGGTAATATATTAAATTTAGATAATGTGGATTCACAAGATTAGGAAAGAATGATTGAAAGATGGGGAAAATGTTGCGTACATGCAGCATTAATGTTAGATTTTAGTAATTCATAAAATATGTTAGATTACTTTGAGCATACTTTAGATGGTTTAGTTTTTTATTATTTTCAGTCATGGAAAGTCCAAAATCCAAAACAGCATCATGACACATCCTGACCCGGATTGTCCACTAAGACTTCAAATCGAGTTGTGTTGGCTGACACCTGGAAGGTGATGAAGCCATAAAGTATAGTGATGTGGAATATGTCAATAAATTTAAACCTAAAAGTGCCTAAATACGAGAGTGCGCTGTGAGCGGAAATGAACCCAATTCACACGTGACGTCAGATCATAAGTAAAGTACAGTAAAGTGGATTGAAAATCATAACATCGAAGGAAATCTCCAATACCAAGATTTACCACGAATCCTCGTCGATATTAAAACTCTGCTACTAGAACCTGGGGAGGGATAAAAAAAAAACAAGAGTGAATGGGCTTGAAAATAACGCTTTAATAAAGACTTTCTAAACATTATAATCCCTCGTTGTAATACCTATATAGTTTCCAGGAAATCATACTACATATAAGTATGAAATCAAATGTAAATCAATAGTAAATCCAGGAATATTCCAAATCACTATATATCGGCAGCATCATAAAAAAAATTAGGTGCTCATTAATCTATGATAACACACGAGTTAGAGTTGCCTAACGCAACATGTACGACTCACAAATCAATCTATGATAACACATGAGTCGAAGTTGTCTAATGCAACCTGTACGACTCATAAGCAACTTGTACGACAATGTACGAGTTGCCTATTGCAACCTATACAACAATATCTGAGTTGCCTAGTATTGCAACCTGTAAAACAATGTTGGAGTTGCCTATTATTGCAACCTATATGACAATGTCGGAGTTGCCTAGTATTGCAACCTATACGACATTGTCGGAGTTGCCTATTATTGCAACTTGTACGACAATGTCGGAGTTGCATAAAACACAAATATAGTCATGCCATAACTAAATAATTTCAAATAACACCATAAACTCACCTGAACTTACCTGCACGTCCCTCGTTCGCCTTAATACTTCAAAGCATACACAGTAATTATATATAGGTAATATGCATATGGATATGCCATGATGCAATCTAAAACTCAACCATATCATAGTATTTTAGAATATATAAATATATATAACATGACATAAAATGCATAAATCAATTTAAAAGCGTTTGTGGAACTATCAGTTATATATATACGATAAAAAGGAAAAGACCCACTCTCCAGAGGTCTACGCTATGTCTCCTTAGCACGAATATCGAGACATCACGAACGACCATCACCTAGAACATATATTCAATCATGTCTCAGAACTCTTATCAATAAAACACGTAACTTACATAAAAACACATACCAAAGACGTTCTAGAATGATTTGAGACCCATTGACCAAAAGTCAAATGTCGGTCAAAGATCAACGGTACGGTCCATAACTCTACGTAACTCAATCCGGAAGATACGCATCTCAGATTTCAGATCCGTAACTTCTAAAGATACACATTATACTTCTAGAACATCATACTAAAGTTTCATTACGATCCAACAGTTTGATCTCCGCCAATTGCTTATTCAAGTGGCAGTCAACGTTTTATTTTACAAACTTACAAATCTAATTTGGGAAGATCCGTAAGTCCGATTCCCAATCCGTAAGTTTCTAATATCCTCAAATATTACATACTATAATGTATTAAAGTTTGGTGACGATCCAACGGTCGGATCGTCAATTCACATAATGTTCAAGTAGCGGTCTTTAACAAAACTATGTTCAAATGATGAGATTTCATCAATCGGACTTCACCTATGGAATTGGGGTGTCAAACTTAGCTTAGGAAGGTCAGAGGGTGACTCAGCTCATGCGCCACCGCACACGGTGGTCGGTCGCCCTGATTCGCTAGAAAATTCAACTATCTCCAAAAATTCTCAAATTATACAGAAATGAAGATCTCCAAAAGTAGAGCAAATTTTATACTTATGGCCAAGTCCAATTTGGCCGGGAAAGGCTCTAATTTCACTCAAACCCGCTGGAACCCTAAAATGGGTGAACTTCAATTCTCCTTCCTCGGTGCTCCAACGTCTCTACCATTGGTTGGGTCTTGTTCCTGGGTCCAATGGAAGTTGATTAAGGGTAGTTTTAGGTGGTGGAACTCGTCGGATTAGAGGAATCACCGTCGAGCACCTCTGGTGCTCCGATGGAGTTCCTCACGGTTTAGGCCTTAAAAACCCTTGATCTTTGGTGGAGATGGAATAAGAGAGGTTGAGGAAGAAGTTACAGGTGGAGAATGGATGCAAATCATCTGAAAAATGGTGGAATTTGGCAGGAACATATGGGATCCACTGCGGGTTTGGTGTGCACGTTCACGGGAAGGAAGAGCTGAAGCTTCTCTCCCTTCTCCTAATTGGTTGACTTCTTTTCTAAATTTTCTGATTGGTCACTCCTTTCTTCCCTTAAAACTGATTGGTTACCACTCCCACATGGTGGGAGTTTGAATTAATTTATAACTAAACTTTAAATAACCAATTTTAAACATCTGTAACTATACCGTTATAATTCGGACTCGCAAACGGCTTTCGCCTGTACGTTCGTACTGATGAGTACTACAAGGATATGCTAAAAAAATAAGTTCCACATCTCTCTAACCGATGGTCAACGAAGGTCAAAATCTTTGCCTCAAGGGGGCATTTTCATAAATTCACTAATTTAAAATTTATAAAACTTAAAATTAGGGATGGGTTGCCACAATCTACCCACCTTAAAGAAATTTCATCCTCGAAATTTAAAATCATTAGTTATACAAAAGTAGTGAAAAGACAGCAGAGAAGTAGATATCAAGTTAGAGTGGTTGCATAAAAGAGAATGTCATTTTGTCACGATCGGAGTGCAGTGATTCCTCCTTCATGCCCCCAAACTCATACTTTCCTTCTCCTTTAGCACAATTTTAAAACATAATACTAAAATATAAAATCCTTTATGAAAACATTAAGTCAAAAATAGATATACAGTAATATATCGTCAAAATACACAAATCATATAACGTACCCTTTAAATAAGGGGTCTTTTGATATGGGTCCAATTGGACTAAAAATTGAACCTATTTCAAAAGATGAGCTATAAAATTGGACTTCTTTCAAATTTTCCCTTTAAATAATTGTACTGAAATCAAACTGAACATAGATTATTTTTCACCTACGCACTCGTTGAGTCACGTAATCCGAAAATAAGCATGTAGTAATCTTAGGTCAAGACCAAACAATAACTAAATGTATAAATAAATAAAATACTAACGTAAACGGACCTGGATATCCCCTTGCTTAATAAATTCTACGAATAAGTTCGCAATATTATGGTTTGCAGCCCGCAATACCAACAACTCACTATGTCTCGATAAGCATGTAACAAATTCCCGAGGGTGCAATATTACCATCTTGCCCCACATTGGGAAATATATATATACATCGTTTGATCCAAGTCTCAATTGTGTTCACGCACTACCCTCACGGGTAACATTAACAATAATCATAATTTTTCAATATCGTAATCTCGATCATCCAAATACTTGTTTGCAATACTTATTTTTCAAACATGTTCAGTGCATAAAATCTCTATACCAAGGCTCAAACAATACCATAGCCAAACTAGAAATGTAACCGTAGTTACACATAACTCTAACCAAGGTAAGTGCCAACCATGACTAGCTAAAACTGTAAAATATTCAAAAGCAATATGTCTTTCAATGTCCAAATAGTTTATTCAGACTAACCATTAGTCTAAGGTTGAAATGCGATACGTGACAAAGCTTAATGCATACGGCCTTCAAGAAGGCTTCCCAAGACTTGGAAATGAAACACGTGTCATGATGAGATATAGTAGTGACATACACACCACATAACCCAACAAATACAGTTCATAACACCATAGTGAGCAGGTTCATATTGAATTTTCCCTCAAGTTTAGCAGAACTACACCAATAAAAACAATCAAGAATTTGAAAGTCAAACAAGTCCAACAAATCTAGAATACAAGGAAATTGAAATTAATGTATGACATCTCGCTACAACGGTAGCTTCTGAAACATTCAATCACCAATGGTTAAGATTCATTTAGCAAAGTATTTGTAATACCCTGAAAATTTAAACATATGAATATGTGGAGAAAATAAAAAATAAATTGATTTATGGTTACGAAAAATTTAATTGAGAACTTTAAAAGTTTTGGTTCTCGAGATTATTATAAATTACGTTGTAAAATTTATTGATGGGTGTAAAAAGACGAAAATGGCTCTTGTTGACTAAACGTAATTATATGAGGACATATTTTACCCTCACATATTTTATCGTATTTCTTGGCATATTTGGATAGAGCTCGATCTCACGAGCGCATAGGTGAAAACTGTTCGTCAAATGGAATTATAACAAATAAAATAGAATCGAATGAAAGTAGGGGCAAAATAGTCATTTTTCCATGGTGTCGGAAAGGTTCTAGATTTTGTTTTTTTTTATGGAAATATGCTGAAAAAAAATAAAAATAAAAGAACAAGGAGAAAGATGGGTGAGGAAAAAGGGTTGCCAATTGGGGAGAAGGAGGAGGTAGAGAGACCATTGAGATGAGGGAAAAGGAGAGGAAAGGAGGGAGGTGCAGAGCACCCAAATCGAGCCCCTGCAACCCACACCCAACCCGTGTAGACCTTGGACCTGACCCATATTACCCATTTTTGGTGTATTTCCGTTGGTTTTCCGGTGATCCAAAGCACCCAAACACTTGGGAAACACTCTAAGACCTTCATTTTCTCCATTACACCCCAAGTTTGATGGACTTTAGCCTTAAAAATAGGGAAACCCGCACGATGGTTGCCGCAGGTTCGTGTGTAAATTCCTCAAATTCTTAATTGTTTTCCTTTAATTACCACCACCATTAGACTTCCCTTGACGCCTCGAACAAAGCCCATTCATTGGTTGGGGCGTTAGAGTTGTTTTGGAGTCGAATCAAGAACACCCAATTCGAGGGTTTCCGGCGGGTTTGAGTGAAATTGGAGCTTTTCCCGGCCAAATTGGACTTGGCCACAAGTATAAAGTTTGCTTTACTCTTTGAGATCTTCATTTCTATTATTTTTGAGAATTTTTAGAAATAGTTGAATTTTCCGGCAAGTCAGGGCAGCCAACCGCCACCCACGGCGGCGCACAGCCCAGGGAGTCGACATTGTGTTTTTGTGGGAATTTTATTATTCTAACTATGTTTTGGCATTTAATCGACGTGTTTCGAATGTTAACACAAATGTTGTATATTTTGGGGTAATTAAATAGTTTTGGAATTAGTTGGAAATTGGTTTGTGAACTATGAAAGGCTTGATCCCTATTTAGGGTACGTAGGCAGTCTAACGAGAAGTTAGATGCAGCCTTAAATAATCAAGATTAATCTTACGTTGAAATTTTCCTATGAAGAGTAATTGGGTGATTAATTTATAACATATATCTTATGTTCTTGGTAAATGAATTGGGTTATAGATTTTGTGAGTAACTCATAATTCGAAAATCAAGTATTAACTTTTGTTGAGAAGTTGAGTTAATAGAAGAAATTTGGAGATTTAGTGAAAAATCTAAGCATATGCTTTGGTAATTAAAATATGATTATAGTTTATAAGTAAAGAAATTAAATAAAGCATCATGATTGAGAATTTAGCTAAGTAAAGCGAAGTTTAGTTTGGGCCATAAAATTAAACGAGGTTAAATAATTGAGAATTTCAATTGAGTTGAGAATTATTCTTAGATTGGAGAAAAAAAATTGATCTAAGAGAGGTAAAGGGTAAGGAATCCAACATAAAATTGTTATGCTTTGATAAGAGAATTAAGGTTATAGAACTTGTGGAATTAAGGAACTTTATTATATGGTCGTGAATATTGGCGGCTAAATAAACAACAATTTTATTTTGGGCCTATCAACAAACTCAATTCCCGAAAATAAATATTTCGAGGCTGGGGTGTTATAGTATTTGTTGAGTGATTGAGAATTTAATGTTCACGACTAACTATCAATGCCCTAGCAACTCTTCTAGACGATTTGCTTGTTTAAAAAATAATACATAGTATAGTAGGGTAGACATGGACCCAAAATTGACTAGAGTACCTTTCAACACAAAGAGATGAATATGAAATCCCCATTAGGATAGACGCTAGTCTAAACACCTGAGAAATCTAATAATCTCATGAATGAGGAATTTTACGAAGTGGTCAAAAATGTAGTCCCTCTGGACCAGTGAAAAGAAAATGGGTTATCTTTTCAAGTTGATTTATAGGCATCGAAACATCATCATCATCTCCACATGTACAAGATACCTCGTACCGAAAGTGTATGATGATATTTCCCAACTCCCTTCATATATAAGAAGTGATTATGACTATTCATACCATTTCTTGATATCTCGCAAGTAACATCAAAATAATACCTGTGAACTCCAACTAAGGCGGGATAGGACAGGCCGAAAGTGTTCAAGTATACATATGTCTTTTGCTACATTAAATAGTAATTACATTTTGCACAATTGGGATAGTACACGATAGTTCAATCGTAGAAGTTGATTTAGTTCTTCCATCATCACTATCAGAAATTTTGGCTTAACTCAACTGAAGATGTGTATGAGAAATCTAAGGTTGGTAAACGTTCTAGACACGTTCTCACCGAGAAGTGTCATATGATATTTTAAATGAATATAATAACACTTGACTCCAATCATGGATAGGATGGTTCATTTCGAATGGTTTTAACCGTTGGAAAGTATAAGCGATTCTCCATCATGCTGACTCAACACAGTCGAAACATCCAGAGAACACGTCATCATAGGTTTCCAAATGATCAATGTCATCGAAAGGTGTAAAGAAAAGGTAAGGTAAGACAACAGTTCATTTGTCTAAAACTTTATTCATAATTAACATCCCAAACCAAACTAATTTTCCTTGGTCGACAAGACCAAAGTTTGTCTCGAAATCATTTACGAAAGAAAAGAAAAGAAAAGAAAAGAAAAGAAAAGAAAATCATTTACGAAATCACATCTCCCAGGAGAAGTACCAATTTACACAAAGGTAATATTTGAGAAATTTGATGTGAAGCCGACTGTTGATAATTGGAGAATTTAATCTCGTTACTAGAATATGTGAGATAGTCGTCTACAAGACTATTATGAATTCATCAAACTACACAAGGAACTCGATTTACAAAGGTTGGTCGATTAGACCATCAACTCAAAGTAGAGCATAGCGGTTTTTAATCGTCAGCCGAAGAAGTTGCTAAAATCTAGGTACAATCCTGAAGCTCAGTCTTCCACCTTCGCAGATAGGTTTGAGATTTCCAACATAAAGTGTTTAATAACTAAGTTCTTTCAATGAAGTAAGACTTGTTTGAAAAGTCATAAGGAAAGCTGATATAGGAGTTGTTCAATAAGAAATAGGGAGAATAAATGTGGTGTTAACGAGGTGGATCAATGGTGTATTCTACTTCTCACATTCAGTAGCATCCCAAGTAAAATTTTGAAAAATGACACCAAAGGTATACATCCTCAAAACATACTATACAACTAACCAACTTTACGACACGAAGTAAAAAGGTCTTCACAGCTTTCTCGACACTCAAATCACCCTAACAGTGAGACATCATCTCATATTTCGATTCTACTGTCTACCTGTGGAAGTGATCAAAAGGTGGCTAGTTGAAGAAGGTTTGATTACCCAAATAGGTAATATGGTTAACATAACCTTAAGTTTACTGTCTTAAAACAGAGTTTGCCCCTAACTTTCCGAGATTTAGTTTCTTAGGCTTCAGCAGTAACTGTTAGTCAGTCTTTTGGTAAAGAACTGGTACTGGGAACTGGTGCCATAATTCTAGGGAATATACTTAATACTTCGGGGATTTCTACTGACCGTAGATATAACAATTCTTACTCCCATGCCAATGCTCATCAAAATGACGAATATAGCACCAAAAGTAATGTGGGAAATTAGTATTGGTTGGAGTGTTCTAAAGTAGGAAAAATAAAATTTTCTAGTAATCTACTTTAGAATAGATTTAAATGGAAGTCGATTTTCCTCTTGAAGATCCGGAATGATCACCAACATGTTTGAAAAAAATTTTGCTATCGGGGACCAAAAGTGATTATCCTAAGATGTTCTTTCGTTGAGTGTTACCCCTGTAGCACCACATTGTCACTCGAGACATTTCTGGAAATTTTGACGAAAATTAAAACTTCGTAAGGATTCTAATAAGTGGAACATTAATGAGTACTGCCAAGGAATCAAGACTATTGATGGCTTCCTAAATCAAAAAGTTTGGAAGAAATGACGAGATAGTAGTGGAATTGGTAGGACATTCTCCCCTCGGGATACACAACTATCAAAATAGTAGCCCTACTTTAGGGCTATCAACTTATATTAAGTCTACATCCTTCATTGGCAGGAAAATTCTTCCCTTATAATTTAAAGGCATTCGCCAAAATGATCTTCTAAAATGTCGACAAGTCGACAAAATTGCCCAAAACTTAGGAAAAACTAACACATTTTTCGTATTCGACAAGGTGGCAAGATTCAGAAATTAGGTTCAATAATCAAGAATGCTTACATCATGCATGTGATGAATGCAATACTGCCCAACTAATGCTCTGATACCAAATTGACACATCCCGACCCGGAATGTCCACTAGGACTTCGAATCAAGTTGTGCTGGCCACACTTAAAAGGTGACGAAGCCATAAAGTATAGTGATGTGGAATATGTCAATAAATTTAAACCTAAAAGTGCCTAAATACGAGAGTGCGCTGTGAGCGGAAATGAACTCATTTCACATGTGACGTCAGAGCATAAGTAAAGTACAGTAAAGTGGATTGAAAATCATACCATCGAAGGAAATCTCCAATACCAAGATTTGCCACGAATCCTCGTCGATACGAAAACTCTGCTACTAGAACCTGGAGGGATAAAAAAAACAAGAGTGAGTGGGCCTGAACATAATGCTTTAATAAAGACCTTCTAAACGTTATAATCCCTTGCTATAATACCTGTATAGTTTCCAGGAAATCATACTACATATAAGTATGAAATCAAATGTAAATCAACAGTAAATCCAGGAATATTCCAAATCACTACATATAGGTAGCAGCATAAAAAAATTAGGTGCTCATCAATCTATGATAACACACGAGTCAGAGTTGCCTAATGCAACCTGTACGACTCATAAATCAATCTATGATAACACATGAGTCGAAGTTGTCTAATGCAACTTGTACGACTCATAGGCAACATGTACGACAGTGTCGGAGTTGCCTATTGCAACTTGTACGACAATGTCGGAGTTGCCTAGTATTGCAACCTATACGACAATGTCGGAGTTGCATAAAACACAAATACAGTCATGCCATAACTCAATAATTTTAGATAACACCATAAACTCACCTAAACTTACCTGCACGTCCCGCGTTCACCTTAGCACTTCAAAGCATTCACAACAATTATATATAGGTAATATGCATATGGATATGCCATGATGCAATCTAAAAGTCAACCATATTAGAATATATAAATATAAATATATATATAACATGGCATAAAATGAATAAATCAATTTAAAAAGTATTTGTGGAACTATTAGTTATATATATATATATGATAAAAAAGGAAAAAACTCACTCACTTGAGATTTGCGCTAAGACTCCCTAGGACGAATATCAAGACGTCACGAACGATTATCACCTAGAACATATATTCCATCATGTCTCAGAACTCTTATCAATAAAACACGTAACTTACATAAAACACATGCCAAGGGCATTCTAGAATGATTTGAGACCCATTGACCAAAAGTTAACTTTCTGTCAAAGATCAACGATAGGGTCCACAACCCTACATAACTCAATTTGGAAGATCCGCATCTCGGATTTCTGATCCGTAACTTTAAAAGATCCACACTATAATTCTAGAACATCATACTAAAGTTTCATTACGTTCCAACGGTTGGATCTCCGCCAATTGCTTATTTAAGTGACAGTCAACGTTTTATTTTACAAACTTACAAATCCAATTTGGGAAGATCCGTGCCTTAGATTATCAATCCGTAAGTTTCTAATATCCTCAAATATTATATACTATAATGTATTAAAGTTTGGAAATGATCCAACGGTCAGATCGTCAATTCACATAATGTTCAAGTAGCAGTCTTTAACAAAACTATATTCAAACGATGAGATTTCATCAATCGGACTTCACCTATGGAATTGGGGTGTCAAACTTAGCTTAGGAAGGTCAGGGGGTGACTCAGCTCATGCGCCACCGCACACAACGATTGACAGCCCCGATTCTCCGAAAAATTCAACTATCTCCAAAAACTCTCAAATTCTATAGAAATGAAGATCTCCAATAGTAGAGCATGTTTTATCCCTATGGCCAAGTCCAATTTGGCCAAGAAAGGCTTCAATTTCACTCAAACCTGCCGGAAAAATGGGTGAACTTCGATTCTCCTTCCTCGGTGTTCCAACATATGTACCACTGGTTGGGTCTTGTTCATGGGTCCAAGGGAAGTTGATTAAGGGTAGTTTTAGGTGGTGGAACTCAAGGAGGCATTTTCATAAATTCACAAATTTAAAATTTATAAAACTTTAAATTAGGGACTGGTTGCCACACATTAGACAGCTAAAACACATTTTAATATTGATGGTTTTGTTACTTTGATTAAACAAGAATTTTTATATCATAATAGATTAGATGGCAGAAGTGAATAAGAACAGTAAGAGCAATTAGAAATTTAGAACAATTACAAATTTGTGGTTTACAATATATAGCTGAGTATACTACAGATTTCTTTAAATATTTAGAAAGAATAGGTAGAATTAGTAATATTAATTTATTAGATACTTATATGACAAAAATAAAAGGACTAATAGGAGAAAAAATTTGGAATGAATAACAAAAGCATTCAAAGAAAAATGATATTGCAATAGGACCTAGAATTCAACATGTATATGATATACTTAGACAAGAGTGTAGTTAAATAAAAGTTAAGATACAAATTACGAAGCAATTTTACATGAGTTGTAAAAATATAGACTTACCACAACAGTATGGTTGTCATAAGAAAAAATAAGTATAAGAAAATATACAAAAAGAAATATAAGTCATATAAACCATACAAACAACACAAAAATTTCAACATAAGACCTTCAAGAACATATAAGAAGAGAAAATATATTCCAAACAATTTAGAAAAACAAGTGGCAGACCTTGGATTAGAAAATATAAAACACCAAAAGATAAGAGTAGTTGTAAATGTTATTCATGTGGAGAGACTGAACATATTAGACCTAAAAGTCTAAAATTAGGTAAACAGCCGAGAGAAAAATTACATTTGATGGAGTTGTTTAAGTTAGAAGAAGATGAGGATATTCAGTCAATATACAGTTTAGATGATTTAAGTGATAATGAAAGTATTTATAGTATAGAGAGTATTAACATGATAGATTTAGATTCTGAAGATTCAAGTAGAACAAATAGTGATTTAGAAGGGTATATGTGTGCATTCATAGAAGAGCAACATGAAGAATAATATAAATACATTAATCTAGGTTGGCCAGAAAAATGTCATAAGTGTAGCAAATTAGTTGCAAATAAATACTATAATACATATTCAATATTATGTGAAAAGTGTTATAGTAATAGGTTATTAGAAGTTAATTCAGCAAAATCACAAGAAAGTACTGAAATATTAGAAAATATTGTTTATAGTATGGAGAAGTAAAAAAATAGTTCTTTAATTACCATAAATTGTGAAATAGAATTAGCAAAAGAACATAAGATACAAACAACAGCTATGATAAATACAGGAAGTACAAAGAGTGTTATAAGAGAAGAATCAGTACTAGAAAAATACAGACAAAAATTAGCAAAACCAGTAAGAATAACACAATTTGATGAGAGACCAGTTTACTTAACATACTGCATTAATAATGAGTCTCTTAAGGTAGAAAAACAACAATTTCATTTACCATTAACATTTATTTCACCAGTAGGATCATACCCATTCATTTTAGGTTTAAATTTTTTGAAAAGTTTACAAGGTTTTTTATTTATGAATCCTAACATAACATTTTTCAAAAGAGGTATTATAATAACTGATCAAAGTAATACTGTAGAAGCATACAAAAGCATAAATATAGAATAATCTAGTAGTCAAGATAGTAATTATTTGGAAAACTCAAAAGAAATTGATGAGCGTAATAATAGAAGAATTTAATGAAGAAATATTTGAACATGAATATCCAATTTTAGAATAAGGAAACCGTATAGAAATATTACAGTTAAGTAAACCAAGGAGTTTAGAAGAATTATTACAATTAGCAAAACAAACTACAATTATAGGAGAAGACTCACAGTTACATTGGAGTAAAAATAAAATACTAGCAAAATTAGATATAATTAATCCAAATTTAACCATTAAGACAGCCGATATGCCTTGTAGTGTATTAGATAAACAAGAGTTTGAGCAACAAATTAAACAGTTGTTAAATTTAAAAGTAATTAGACCTTCTAAGTCTAGACATAGATCAGCAGCATTTATTGTGAGAAAACATTCAGAATTAAAGAGAGGTAATGCTAGAATAGTTTATAATTACAAGAGATTAAATGATAATACATATGAAGATAGTTATAAGTTACCAAACAAGGATAAGCTTATAAATAAAACTCAAGAAAGTAAATATTTTAGTAAATTTGATTGTAAATCAGGATTTTGGCAATTACGATTAGTAGAAGAATCAATTGAATGGACAACTTTTACTTGTCTAGAAGGACATTTTGAGTGGCTTGTTATGCCATTTGGACTCAAGTCAGGTACAATACAATTACAAGATTATATAGCTAAAAATGTCACAACCCGTCCCGGAAATGGTTGTGAAAAAGATGAAAATGCCCTTGAGCGTGGGTGTGTTTGTGTTTTGGGTTAAGAAATTAGGCCAATTATGTTATGTCCTAAATAATTGGAACCAATTGGAAATAAGTTTTCCTTAGTTTGAGATTAGTTGTATTTGGACCACACACACACATCCACATCACTTCTCTCTCTCTCCCATGTTCTTTTAGACTCACTCACTCTCCTCCATTCGAACTCTTCCTCTCTCTGCAAATCGTACGGACGCAGTCCGTTGAACTCCATTCCTTCACAGATCAAGCTCCAAGGACCACCATTACATTCCTTGCAAGAGTACAAACCCAACCATACCCTTAGTTGGTTGAATTACCTTCGAAAAACCCAGAAACCACGAGGGCTCTATCGAAGCACAGTAGCACCGATTCGATTGTCGAGGTTTCACGCCCTTTTAAGGTTCAGAAAGGTATCTAGTCTCTTTCCTTAGTCATTTGGCATGATTTTGGTTGAAGTTTAACGTGAGAAAACCCCAGAAAAATCGAATCTCCGAGATGGTCACTATTCATCACCTTTTAAACGGAAGGTTTTCTTTGAATTTCAGGACCATAGTGAGCCTTAGAACGTCCTCACGATGCTCGGAGTGCAACGTTGAGGTATTTTGGACATTAGGGAGCAGTAGAACGGAGTTTCACTTTTAGCCGGATTATCGAGCTTTCTCCGGTGAAATGTCGTGAGTTTAAAGGCTTGAAAGTGGTAAGGTTTGGTTCCTTACTTCCTAAGCTTCATTTTGGCTTTTGTTTCATGAGATTTGGTGAAGAAATGACGAAGATATATCGATTTGAAAAATGCCCAATTTTTCGACGAGTTGCAACGGTGACGGCGAAGAACCCCGGCGAACCCAAGGTAAGAGACGACACGCGCGGCGCGTAACCGCACATCTGGCCGTAACTTGTCTGGGGCGTGGCGGCATGTGGGGATTTGAAAAATTATTTTAAAATTTTTGGGATGATCCTGAGGTTGTGTAGGTCACTGTGGTATATTCATATACCAAATTTGAGCTATGTATGAGAAGTTATTACATAGTTTTGGTTATGTGCATTAAAGTGACGTTTATTCAGTTAATTCTCATATAGGCGAGACCTATCCAGAGGACGAGCATAGTCAAGGGAGGCTCGGGGGCTATGACCCTTCGACATATCTGTGAGTGGGCAGTTTTGTTTTCCGTATGAACCTATATAAGTGAGATTTTTCCTAGAAAATCAATTTAAGTAAAATGTGATATGAAATGCGATATGAAATTCCATGCAAAGTATATGCCTATTTATTTATGCATTAGTAATTGCATATATGCATGATTGGTGCTGCGGACGCACAGGTAAGTGCTAGGTAAGTTCATAAATTAAATTTATGAGATTGTTGATATGATTAAAAGCCCATAAACCTGCACCCAGAGTGATTGTGATTTCGCATAGATATGATTTAGGCCTGTATATATATATAGTCACCCCCACACCATATGCTCATATTGGATCCAATTTAGGTGCACAGTCTTGTCGTACATACTACATAGGTGGTTTCGACTCGTAGGTGACTAACGAATTATCGCATAGCTATCAGGGGAGGATAGCGCGAGCATAACTATATTACAACCAGTCCAGTCGTACAGACCATTTCAGGGGTTCCGACTCGTGTGCAGTGTAGTGCCGTACAGGTCACTTGAGGTGACTTTGGCTAAATTGATTGATGAGATTGATTATGAGCTATAGTTTCAGCCGAGCTGATCACTCGGTTGACATGTTATTATCTATAATGAGCATGGCATATACTTAGTGGCATGTTGATAGCATAATTTTACTGTGAGGGGTTAGAACCTTTGAAAAGAGAAAAGGTTTTGAAAAAGATTTGTTTTACTAACCCACTCAACTTTATTTTTCGACCCTCTAGGTTCTAGGTAGCAGTGCTTTGGTGGCCACGAGGAATCCAACAACATTCTGACAAAATTCACAAAAGTAGGATTCACCTTCGAGTATTATAACTTAGTAATTGTCCTACTTGACTGCAACTAGACGTACTTCTACTCTGAATGTGTATTTATACACTTAGACTCGCACTAGCATCTTTTCTTAGCTAGAATTGCTAGTGTTTCGTTTTTTATTTATTCGTAATTCTACTTATCTTCTTAGTTTCCGTACTGTGCAAAAATGGTTATGTCATTAACACGTGGCGGCTAGCACGCCCTCATTCGGGACGGGGTGTGTGAGTTGGTATCAGAGCCTAGGTTGCAGTCCTGGACATCTTGAGAATTTCCTAGTGTTTTCTATTAGAACTATACAACCTCGTAGAGAGCCACGTCATTCAGATGAGCCTAGTTTCCCTGATTTAGTAGTTAGGGGAAGCTATTACAAATGTGATTCAGTCTGTTATCCGTCCTTTCCAAATGACTCCTCTTGAGAATGGTTATAAGTTGAAACTGAATCACTTTATGGAAAATGAAGGACCTGAGGGAGCAAAGCGGTGACTCAATCTTGTTGAAAAGACCTTTTGTGTGATGCAAAGACAAGGTAATCTTTTTCTTGAAAAGTGGGTCGAGACGACTACCTAGTTTCTTAGTACTGATTATGCATCATGGTGGAGACATGAGTTTTATCCAATATTACTGGAGGAAACAGGTTTGGAAGTTGTTTAAAGGGTTGTTTAAGAAAAGATTTATTCCTCCAGCATATTTGGATGGTAAGAAGCAAGAGTTTACAAATTTAGATAAGGAAAGATGACAGCGAATGAGTATTATAGAAAGTTACGGACTTGTCTCATTACCATCCGGATGTTGCTGCTAATTCGGTGGAAATGTTATGTTGTTTTAAGCTAGATAATAAGAAGAAGTAGCGTTCTTAGGCGACCACTACCCATTGTGCTTCTTACCAGGAGTTTTATGAGATATTGTTGAGGATCAAAGAGAATGTGCCAGTGAGAAAAGAAAGAAAAAGAGGAAAATGATGTGAATCAAAGGAAAGATGACCAAGGTAAAGGTCAGTCATCTCAAGGACCTCGCAAGACTCAGAGCTTCAAAAGAAGTGAAACTAATTCTAGTTCTTCCAACAGAGGTTTTAGTGTCACTGATCAGAGGCGAGGTAGTAGTTTTACTGGAGGTCCCAAATCCCAGTGGCAGGGAGATATTGGTAAAGGAAATGTACCTTGTGCCGTAGGTACAATAATTGACACTTTTGAGAGGGTAGACGAGGAAGCAGTGGATGTTTTACATGTGGACAAATGGGACATAGAGCTGCCAATTATCCCCAAATTTAGTAGATACCCCAACAGTCTTCTTTGCCACCATCAGCGCCGATCCAGCAGGTACCTGGATCTAGTAATTATGAGCAGATAGACCGTGGCGTGCAGGGGTGAGGTATTCCAAACTAATAAGAGGTCGTGGGGGACGACAACAAGCCAAGAACGTGTTAACCATATATCACTGCAAGATGGTAATATTACACACTCGGGAATTGTTGCTTGATTAATGAATCCAGCGAATAAGTTATTAGTATTACGGTGTGCAGCCCGCAATACCGATAACTCACTGTTGTCTCGATAAGTAAGCAACAGGTAAGTCACTCTCTGTGAGTATTGCGTTTTTCAGGGCGTCCAGTGATGGTGGAAGTTATGGTTATGTCAGCGAATTTTTCTATTAGACATAGTGGACTTCGATGTTATTCTAGACCCAGATTGGTCACTTTATGATCATGCCGAGATAGTTTGCTACGGGAAATCAGTTACTTTCCATCATCTTGGATTACCAAAGATTATTTTTGTGGGTGAGCAAAGTGGAAGGAGGCATGCCGTTATTTCTGTTGTGAGAGCAAAGAGATTGTTATTGAAAGGCTGCCAAGGATACTTAGCTCATATGGTGCTAAATGATGTTGCTCTGAGTAGTGTGGAAGATGTCAAGGTGGTTCAACATTTTCCTGATGTGTTTCTAGATGGTTACCTGGATTACCGCCCGACAGAGATGTGGAGTTCACCATTGATTTGCTTCCAAGTATAGATCCTATATCTTTGACTTCATATGGAATGGCTCCTGCGGAATTAAGAGAATTGAAGGTTCAGTTACAAGAATTGGTTGAAAAAGGTTTCATTCAACCTAGTACGTCATCTTAGGAAGCCCAGTGTTGTTTGAAAGGAAAAAAGACGGGACTTTAAGGCTATGCATTGATTATAGGCAATTGAATCGGGTAAAGATTGAGAACCGTTATCCCTTGCCGCGCATTGATGATTGTTTGATCAGCTTAAAGGGGCCTGTGTGTTTTCAAAGAAAGAGTTGAAGTTTGGTTATTACTAATTAAAGATTAGAGATGAGGATGCCCCTAAGACTGCTTTTGGAACCGTTATGGACATTATGAATTTTCGGTAATGCCATTCGAATTGACGAATGCGCCTGCTGCTTTCATGGGTTTGATGAATCAAGTATTCCAGTAATACTTTAAGACTAGAGCAGAACATGTTAGACATCTTAAGTTGGTGTTGCAAGGATTGAAGGAACATCGGTTATATGCTAAGTTTAGCCAATGCCACTTGATTTACACAAGGTATTCAAGTGGATCTTTAAAAGGTAACAGCGGTTGAAAATTGGAAACAACCAAGAACCATCTTTGAGGTTTGGAGTTTTCTTGGCCTAGCAGACTATTATAAACGGTTTGTTAAGGATTTCAGTCATTGCTTTGCCATTAACGAGATTCACAAGAAAAGAGGTTAAGTTTGAGTGAGATGAAAATTTTGAGTAAAGTTTTCAACAGCTGAAGTATTATCTCACTCATACACCTGTTTTAACACTACCAGATGTTAGTGGTGAGTTTGAGGTCTTAGTGATGCTTCTTTGAATGGTTTGAGATGTGTCTTGATGCAGCATAGTATAGTGATTGCCTATGCTTCTTGGAAGTTGAAGATCCATGAAAGGAATTACCTTACCCATGATTTGGAATTAGCAGCTATCATCTTTGCCTTGAAGTTATGAAGACATGATCCTTATGGAGAAAAGTGTAATATTTTACGGATCATAAGAGTCTCCAATATATTTTCACACAGAAAGATCTAAATCTTAGGCGGCGAAGATGAATGGAATTTCTTAGTGATTATGATTGCACGACCAGGGTGATCGTGCAAATGTTGTGGCCGATGCACTTAGTAGGAAAACTCCAGTGAGAATTAACGCTTTGTATGCTTGTAATGTTCCTATTCTTGCGGATTTGAGATCTACTGGAGTGAAGCTTAAGGTGAAAGAACGAGAATAAGCTTTATTGGCTAATTTTCAAATTAGGTCAATTTTAATGGATAGTATAATCGATGCCCAGATGATTGATGAAGAAATTCAAGAATTAATCGAGGCAAGGAATGAAGAGGAAAAGAATGACCTTAGAGTTAAAGAATCAGATGGCATGTTTATGCAAGAGCACATGATTTATGTGCCAAATGATGAGAAATTAAAGAAAGAAAATTTGGATGAAACCCGTTGTTCGGCTAATGCTTTGCATTCCAGAGGTATTAAAATGTATCATACCATTCAACCATTTTACTATTGGCCGAGTATGAAAAGAGAAATTGCTGAGTATGTAAGTAGGTGTATCATCTGTCAACAGGTTAAAGCGGAAAGAAATAAGTCTTTTGGATTGATGTAGCCACTTCCCGTCCACAGTGGAAATGGGAAATTATCACTATGGATTTTGTGTAAAAGCTTCCTCGTATACAAAATGGTTATGTTGGAATTTGAGTAATAGTTGATCGGTTTGCGAAGTCAACGCATTTTACTTCAGTATGGGAACAGCAACCTTTCCAGACAAGTGCAACAGTTATTTATTTGTTTTATGGAAAAGAGATTTGAGGCACTTTATATTAGAGCTTGCCGTACACCTTTATGTTGGTCAGAGGTTGGCGAAAGAATTTTAGTGGGCCTTGAGATTGTGGACGATACTACTCAAAATGTTCAAGTAATTAAGTCTAAACTGAAAGCGGCCTAGGATCGACAAAAGAGATTAGCAGTCGAACATGCCATTGATAGAGTGTATTATGTAAGTGATTGGGTGTGTTTGAAATTATCACCTTGGAGGGTGTGGTTTGGTTTGGAAAGAAAGGCAAGCTAAGTCCTAGGTACATTGGATCTTTATGATCATCGAAATAGTCAGTGAGGTTACTTACAGGATTGAGTTGCCTCCAGAGTTGTCGAAAGTACACGATGTGTTTCATGTTTCGATACTTCGACATTATGTTTCAAATCCTTCATATGTGATAACTCCTTAACCTTTGGAAATTTATCCGGATTTAACCTATGATGAAGAGCCAGTGACTATTTTAGATTGGAAAGACAAGGTCCTGAGGATTAAGATTGCGACGTTGGTTCCGACTCGTAGGTTTGCGACGTTAGTTCTGACTCGTAGGTGACTAGCGATTTATCGCACAGCTATCAGGGGAGGATAACGTGAGCATAACTATATTACACCCAGTCCAGTCGTACAGACCATTTCAGTGGTTCCGACTCGTGTGCAGTGTAGTGTCGTACAAGTCACTTGAGGTGACTCCGGCTAGATTGATTGATGAGATTGATTATGAGCTATAGTTTCAACCGAGCTGATCACTCGGTTGACATGTTATTATCTATAATGAGCATGGCATATACTTAGTGGCATGTTGATAGCATAATTTGAGATATGTTTTGAAATGAATATATATGTATATATGCTATTTTTCTAAGAATTTATACAGGTTTTACGGCGAGGGGTTAGAACTTTTGAAAAGAGAAAAGGTTTTGAAAAAGATTTGTTTTACTAACCCACTCAACTTTGTTTTTTGCCCATCCAGGTTCTAAGTAGCAGTGCTTTGGTGGCCACGAGGAATCCAACAACATTCTGACAAAATTCACAAAAGTAGGATTCACCTTCGAGTGTTATAACTTAATAATTGTCCTATTTGACTGCAACTAGACATACTTCTACTCTGAATGTGTATTTTTACACTTAGACTCGCACTAGCATCTTTTCTTAGCTAGAATTGCTAGTGTTTCGGTTTTTTATTTATTTGTAATTCTACTTATCTTCTTAGCTTTCGTACTGTGCAAAAATGGTTACGTCACTCGCACGTGGCGGCCAGCACGCCCTTCTTTGGGACGGGGTGTGTCAAAAAAGGTTTTAGAATTTCCAAATAAATTAGAAGATAAAAAACAGTTACAACCATTTTTAGGATTGTTAAATTATGCAAGAAATTTTATTCCTTATTTAGAAAGAAAAATAGCAGTATTACATAGTAAAACTAGCAAAACAGGACAAAAATATTTTAATAGTGAAGATATTAAATTAGTTCAAAATATAAAAGAAGAAATTACTAAACTTAAGCCATTAACATTACCATTAGATGATAGTTATAAAATAGTCGAAATAGATGCTTCATCATTAGGATGGGCAGATATACTATACTAGAAAAAACATAAGGAGTCTCCAAAGTCTGACGAACAAGTTTGTAGATATTCATCAAGAAAATTTAGTGATATACAGTCAAGATTACCATCAACAGATTTAGAAATTTTAGGAATAATTAACTCGCTTGAAGCATTCTCTTTATTTTTACATAATGAAGTATTTAAGATTAGAACATATTGTTAAAATATAGTTTCTCATTATAACAAGATACATGCTAATAAACAGACAGCCTAAAGATGGGTTAATTTTGTTGATTCAATTACAAGAAATAGTTTTAAACCAATTTTTGAACATATAAAAGGTAATGACAATACATTAGCCGATATCTTATCAATATTAATTTGTTGAATAGGAATAGAATATCGTGGACCATCATTCTTAAATAGCACAAGACCACAAGGCAAATGAGCATCTTTCAATAGCATAATGATGTACTATGGACCTTCACCATTCAATGGATTCCAAAATAGCATAAGCAGATCAGCATCACCACCAATACCAACTTTCAACTTTAATGGCAATATAGTTGAAGGAATCAAAAATCCAACTCTGAGATATAGACTAAGAGTACCATGACTTTCTGATAAGCAGCAGGTTCTCCTAGATAATTTTTGGAATATCTAAATCAAATAGCCAAGCATGAGGCTAAGTTATGAAAAATTAATTAAAGTCTTAGAACAATAGTTTGATGGTTTTAATTTTAATTTCCATCAAAGCCAGCAGCATATTCATTCTCTTGAGCACAACATTCAAGTCATATCTAGAGACCATGAGTCATTACTTAGTAAGTATACCAAAATAAACCAAGAACTCGAATCTCTTATAATACAGCAGAAGGCAAGTGACACCCTTAAAAAAAGAATTGAAAATAGGTTTGGAAACTGATCAGCATAATAATAAAGAAAAAAGGTTATTAAACCCATAGAACAAGAGGCTAATGAGCTCATAAAAGAAATTAAATTGAGCTCTTAGAAGAAGACGTTGAAATGGAACAGCATCAGCATCCGAGTGACAAAGAAAAACAAGAAAGATATGAAAGTTATCTTAGGAACATATCTTTAGAATTAATATTAGATGATATTTTATTAGAAGAAATTTCAAAAGCAAAATTAAGGATAATGCCACCAAATATGCAAAATGAGATCCTAAGCAGAGCATCACAGTCCATGAAAAAGTTACAATTACAATTAAAATGTGCTTTGTATCAGTCCATCTTTGATCCAAAATCGGGGATGAATATTATTACAAAGATGTATCCACCATGTCTTTGTGATAGTACAAAGAGTTGTATTTGTAAACCAGAGGTTAGCATAACTGTAGCTAGGATTCATATGAAATATTTTAGACCATGACATTTTAGTTATGAGCATCAGAAAAAGCATAATGTAGTAAAAGTTATCCCGGCCTTACTATTAGAGTTTGGCTATCTTGAAAAAAAAATTATTAACCATATTTCCCATCTAGAATTATTTCCTGAAAAGCTTATAAAAATAGCAGAAGATTATCTAGAAAAGTGGAAGGAGATTTGCATAAGTTTTATTAGTAGTCATCCAGATTGGTATTCACATATGCATAACGAGAAAGCTAGGCATATAACCATGATTAATGAAGAGTCCTTTAAACTATCATCTATCTCCCCACATAGATGGACTCCTTCATACAAAGATATTTTAAAATTTAGAGGGATCCAAATGTTTGCCTTAGATGAGTTTGAATATGTTAGGTATGATATGATATTAGTAGCAGAAGAGGAAGAAATGTATATTTACAGCAAGTCAAAAGCCCGTCATCAGCCTTATTAGAAGCCTTAAAATTTCAAAGAAGAAACAACAGAAATGTACAACAAAGTAAAAGAAGATAGGGAAAGAAATGCATAACTAATCGAAGGCGATGAACAATACTGGAATAATTTGACAGAATAAGAGCTGTATAACATCGCCAACATGATGGAAGCATGAAGAGCTGGCAGTAAATTAGAATAATTGAATAATATCATGTAAATTAATGTATTTTCAGATAGAAATATCAACATCATTGTGGACTCCGCTACAATAATGACGTAATGGCATAAGAGTAAATAAAGAAAAGAATTTGGCCCATTATGTACTTTTCATACACAAAATATCATTTTGGTTAAGAATTAATAGTGCTAAGCCATTTTTGTTAAAACTCCCAATCTTTTTTATGAGAAGCCACGGACCGTTTAATCCTAGCCATTCAAGTAGATCGTGCGACTAAAATAATTGCAATTCTTTTTCATTTGTCAGATGCAACAGCGACCTTTTTGTCTTCCTCTTGTTTTTGTTCATATCCTTCTTTTTTATTCCTCTCCAGTGCCCTGATGATTTCAAAAAGACCCATTTAACTTTAATATTTTTTTTCTTTTAATTGCCACCCAAACCCTCGTTAGTACTTGTTGATTGGTCTGATTACAAATTGGAATAGAGGAACAGAGAAGAAGGGTAAAGAGAGAAGAATTTGCAACACAAAAACAACTAAATTATACGTGGCGCAAATTTATTTTTGTTGGAAGTTTAATATGAGAGAATTTCATATCCATAAACAAAAATGTTACTCTTTTATCTAGTTGTACCATTATATGTACATTCTCTCTAATAGAGAGATATGACCCACATACGTCAAGTGTTGTCTTTTGGTTTTCAGCTTTTTTGGTTCTCGACAATGAACCATGTTGTGAGATTTGGGAGAAAGAATTCAAAAAACAAAAGAGAGAGACATCAAGAGGAAGAGGAATAAAGAGGTCTGCAAATGAAACAAAAATGTTATTTTTACCATCTATTTGTATCATCGTTTGTAACATATCTTTAGCAAAGGTAGGACCCACAAAACACATGTGGACCCAATCTCTATTAGAGAAATTATACAAATAGATGGTAAGTGGAGCACTATTCGCAGTGAAATAAATAAAAAAAATTAAACGTAATTCTTGGTCACATAAATTTTAATCAATAACCAAGATAACTTGATCTAGAAAGTTCGGAGAGACAGGTCCGAGGAGGATCTGAATCCACGGTAACATATATCAATGAGTTTATTTACTCAATTTTGATTAGGTTTGGGTGGGTAGAGGTTGGACTAAATAATCTCATTATTACTCGATGACTACTTTTATTGGTAGGTAAAATGATGAAAAGAAGAAGAATCATAAGAAGGAGATAGATTTTGGCTAAAGTTTATGATAGTTACGTATTATAATGTGCTTTCATACATTAATTTGTGGGTGGGATTTTTCCTTTTGGGCTAAGTGGGTGGGATTGTTTAAACATGTACTCGTGTAACGCTTTCTTTTTCTACTCGTGGCTGTCAATTATTCTTTCGGGATGTTTCTGAAAATTTGAGGGTATTGTGCAAAAAATTTAAATGAGTCCTCAATATAATTTTTAAGAAAATGCTAAGATTTGTTTGAAAAAAAAATATTATTTTTTCTGTTTTGGATATTGTTCAAGAGAAATGGTAAAAACACACATTTTTTAGCCTCTTAGATATCTATATTTAATCTTGTCCGTTATTTTCGTTTTATTTTATTCAATGCAATGGTCAAAAAATAAAGAGAGGTATCTAAAAAGCTAAAATGATGTGTGAAAATTACTTGTCAATAAGCAAACCTATTACTAAAACCAATACAAACTTTAAAACTAAAAATCATGGTCAAATAGAAACACTCAAGTGAAATTCATAATAGCAGTAAAAACACAAAATTCTTTGCTCTATAGGTAGTATTAGGAGAGTGATTTTACTAACTTAATAGTAGTATTATGAGTTACGAACTTGTAGGTAATATATGAGAGTGAAAATCACTTACCTTTCCATTATGTGGGCGCATGTTATTTATATTTTTACACAAGATGGAAAATAATACTTTGTTAATCAATTTATAAGAGTGCAAATAACATATCAGCACTTTCTGGGTTGGGGACGAATTCAGGCCCATATTCCACATGACACATCCTTAGTCCCTAGCGCTGGTAAATCACACGATGATGGCCAAAGAAGGTTGAAATGTCTTTGTGAGTCTTCCTGACCCCCGAAGTGATGAACTGTCGTGGCAAAGCCACCATCTAATCCCCTTTTAGAAAAAAAAAATAACATTATCAGCAAATTCGTTGTATGACATTTATGTTGTATCAACACAAAATGAGAGACTAGTGTGAGGTTGTATGGTTTTTTTTTTATCAAGTTGTGAGGTTTTATCACTACTAGAATTATGCTTATAGGACATCATTGTTTGCACACCATTTGCAATTGGTGGCCATAGATATAAAGCACTCACTTTTAGCATTTTTTGGTGTCTTTACAATGGGATGCCACTAATATGGGTGGCTTTCAACATTGAGACACCAATGAATGGTGTCTGTTAAATAGTTTTATTTCTTAAAATTACTTTTCTTCTGCTTGTTTATTTTATTATTTATTTTGTAGGCACAGATCGAAGTGTTGCTGTTTAATTTTTTTGTTTCCAAAGATGGGATATATATATATATATATAGATATATATATATATATATATATATTGCAATTTTTTTGTTTTGAATGCTGCGATATATATTGCAACAGGAGAAGCCTCGTCCTGAGAAGAGAACCTATGGATGCAAGTGAAATACAAAAGGGAGACAGAGGCCAAAACCCATAGAAGGACAGAGCCTTGAACCCTAATCACATCTTTCAACCATTATTGCATCAGTGATGAAATCGGGTGGTTTCGCGAACCAGTGGAGGGCTGGTTATCTGCTTCTCAAACCTTGCCCTTTCAATTTCTCAACAGATTAAGCTCCTCGGTTCGCCATTTATTTTCAATTGGGTTTCGTACAATCAATTTGGGGCTGCAAGACATTGAATTGATTTTGGGGAGTAAAAACAGGTAATTTTGTTTTTCTTATATTTAATATTAAAAAATATTTAGATCAAACTTTTCAATTTGTTTATTAAGTATTTGATTCTTGGGAGTTTTTAGAAGTTGTGTTTGAAGTGCTTCTTCTATATGTTCAAGTTGGATCAAATTGGAAACCATACAGGGTTTAAGCTTATAATTGATGTGGTAAAAACTAACACACAAATTAAACCCTATTAAGATAGTTGTAGTACGCGTAAGTAGGGATCGTTCTAGGCCGGGGATTAGTTAGTGATGCTAATCAACACAAATTAAACCTAAAAACTGAAAATTAGACTCTAAAACAGAAAACTAAACTCAAACTACTCAAAATAGACTAAACTGACTCAAAACACACAAACTAAGTTAAATTGACTCAAAACAAGAACTAGAGGGTGATTTGGACGAAAATTAAACTAAAAAGACTCAAAATACTAAATGGGGAATGGTTTGAACGAATTTTAACTAAACTAACACGACACACTGGCGGGGGTTTGTTTTGGACGAAAATTGACTAAAAACTAATAAGTTGCAGAACTAAGTAAAGGTTGAACAAAATTAAGGTGACTTAAGGGGTGGAAAGCTAGCTAGAAGGTCTTTCTCCACACATGACACATATGCATACAAATCGATTTCCAGTTATTCTTCCCATAAACCATGAATGACAATGCCACAGGTTAACCGTGAACTGCACAAATTAACCATCAGATTTTCCTAAATTCATTGAATTGGACTCAACGACGCAACCAAATTATTCTTATCAAGTTCCCTACATGAACTGCATAATAGAGATACATATCAAAGATCATTAAGTTCTATGAAAATCATAAGGATTGACAAGGCATTCGTAACTATGAACTGCATGATACTCCTGCCAAGAATTTACTTAACACGATCGTGACTAGCAACCTCCACTACTTGTGAATATAAGTTCATAACTATTAGGTGAAATTCCCTTATATTCTAGCATCAAATCCCAGCATGCAAACTAAGTATGCATCCTCAATCAACACACAAGAATAAGTTATCAATCAAACAGATAAGTAAATTGCATTCACGATTCATGAAATCATAATTGGATGTAATCAATTCATATCACATATATGTTCATGGCTTTGAATTCTCCTCTAGCTAAAACGAAATTAGTTCCACATGTTTGCAATTAAACAAAACCAAATTAAACTAACATTGGACTAAAACTAAGGATAGAATACACCTAGAAACACTCCAGCACTCCAATGGCCTTGAATGACAGGTCACAGCTCCTAGCTTCTCCTTTCTTTTAAGTTGTGGCACTATGTGTTTATTCTCTGAATTTCTCTCTTAAGCTCTCCCCCCTTGGAAATTTCGACATAATTATGTTTATATAGGGTAGGGCATGCAGAAACCAATGAGGGACAGGATTAGGTTGTTTGGATTGGCTTAGGACTCCTAAAATCAGATGGGAAGTATTTAGAAGGATAAGGATTCCTTTTGCAGCTGGAATTAGGATGAGATAATGTTGGATAATCAGGGATAATGTTGGATAAGGCTAGTTAAGATAAGGTTGAGATAAAACAGGACTGGACAAGATAAGGTAAGTTTGGATAAGGTTCCTTCTTTTTACTTGATTCCAAGCCTTAAATAATTCTTCCTGATTCCTTGCACATTCCCAACACCTTTTAAGCACCAAAAATGTCCATCTCTTGCGCTCCATATGCAAGATATCCATTCCAGCCCAAAACTGCTCCAAAATGTCATTTCTTGCCAACTTTGCCATTTGGACCTACAAACACATGAAAATAGCTTAAATTACTATAATAAATAGAAACTAACTAAGTAAATGCAAAGAAACAAGCTAATAAAGTCGCATAAATATGTTCCTATCAATAATTGTTCTTGCAAATACAAGCTAGGTGTTCGTTTCTTGTTATATAAATATGTAAATTCCTTTATTGTCTCCACGAAAGCACGAGTTAGGCAAATCGTAACTACTTTTTGGAATTTGATAATTTAGGTGTTTTTTTTCTTGTTTTTTGAATGACTAAGAATGTCACAAGAAGGTAGGTGGAATTTGAAAATTTAGGTGTTCTTGGACCTTCTTTTTTTTTCAAATTACTATCCTTTAAGCTGGTAGAAACTGAAAGAAAAGGGATATAAGTAGAAATATCTATGTAAAGTTCCACTCTTGGTTAAGCTTATGCTATAAGGATATCTCATTTTGTTCTTATGAACAGTAAACACTGTAAACACAATAAGGGATTTGGGTAGAGAAAGTCTGGCTTATATTAACAAGGTTATGAACGAACTTGCATATGATATTTTGTGTGTTTTTAAGTTTGGGTATGATTTTTAGCTGATACCTACTACCACTGCATGAAAACTAATAGTTAAGCTAGATTCCATGCTTCGTTATGTGGTCTAAAGCTTCAAAACAATGTTATTATTAGTGGACGAGGAAGCGACATAACCTATGTTGGACAACTCCCTGCTATTTACCTACGTGCACTTCATTATGTCTCATCAATATATATATATAAATAGGAGATTTCCCCTCATTACAGCATTTGCACTGGTCTCCAAGAGTGATGGATTAACATTCAATAATCACAGGGGGTTTTCGACACGTCTTTGCTAAAGAGCTCTGTCTTTCTTCATTCAAGTACTATGCTAAACTTGCTCACCTTCTATACATTACATTAGTAGGGTAAGAGTTGATCAGTTTGTCGTCAACTGTTTTGGAAGTTTGAGATTGAATTCAAATGGGTAGATATATCTTTCTTGAAGTCGCACCTCTTAATCAAATGGTGCAAATCAAGAGATTTGAGGTTTTGAATGGTTGTTTAACCATTCTAGAATGGAACACTTAAACCTCTATAGATAGAGACAAATTTGGAAGGACACACGATTAACATTCCTACAAATACTATACAAATGCTGTATACAAAAGATACTTATTACCTCTACCTTTTTTATTGAGAAACCAAAGCAGTAAAGACCAATTTTCTGTAAATTCTCTTCTTGGTATAAACTTGAGTGTTTCTTGTTATTTTTTGTGTGTTCGGGATTTGCTTTAGGAGTGTGCAAAAGTTGGGCCTCTGGTGAATTATATGAACTTGTTACTATCCCTTGCACCATGTGTTCTATGTACATGCCTTATACATACAATGTCACTCATAAAATCGATAGAATTTTTGTTTTCCTATTACAAATAATTCGTTCGTACAATATATACTCTCCCTTGCAGTTGGAAACTGTAATTTTTTGCATCTTTATTCGCATACTATATTTACTTAATTTGTTTCAATTACATATTTTACTTGACTTCTTAATCATTAGGCACCTTGTTGTTCCAATTCAGGAAACTATTTATTATATTCAATCACGATGGACAAAAGTTAGGCCACTTTGAATCCATTTACAGAGGATTACAGAACAGGGCTAGCAAAATTTATCTCAAACTCATTGCAAGTTTATTCTCATGATGGCAACATCAAATGTCCATGTGCTAAATGCTTGAATAGGTTCTGGTTGAGTAACAATGAAGTCGAAGCGCATCTAATTGTTGAGGGTATGGACCGTTCATACTTGGAAGGCTCATGGGTATGGCATGGAGAGACATTTGGTGACCCTCTTCCAAGAAGCCAATCTGCACAACAAATTGTTGTTGTTAATACTCGTCATTGTGAACTAGGCCCCTTGTTTGAAGATATTTTCTCGGGTCCCAGCGTAATGGGTGGCATGCCTATTAATAATCACAGCAATTAGGAAGCTCTAATACATGCATATGCACGTAAGTTTGAAGCCATGGTGCAAGACGCCAACATGGAATTATATCCGAGTTGTTGTATGAAGAAAATGGATTTCCTAGTACGAGTATTTCAAAACAAGTGCTTATATGGGTGCAACAAAAATGCAATGCAAGCTAATCTTCAGCTTTTGAAACATATACTTCTAAATGGTCATTCTTTTTCGAAGAAGGTGATGAGTACAAAAGGATTGCTGAAAAATTTTATGTTGCCTCACCAAAAGATCCATGCATGTGAAACTGACTGCATGTTGTATTGGAAACATAACAGTGGTTTAGATGTTTGTCATACATATGGTGTGTCCAAATATACAACTGAGGTAGATGACACAACGCGAAGCAGTAAAAAGAGAATACCTCGGAAGGTGCTAACATATTTTCCTATTACACCTCACTTACAAAGGCTTTACATGTCTCAACACACTAGTGAAGACATGTGTTGGCATGGTCTTTCTCGCTCCAAGGATGGCTTCTTAAGACATCCAGCTGATTCATTTGCATGGAAGCAATTAGATATGAAATTTCCAACATTTGGTGGCAAAATGCGCAATGTACGTCTTGGGTTGGCAAGTGACAGATTCAACCCTTTTAGAAAATGCAGCACCGACTATAGCACCTGGCCAGTATTGTTGACCATATACAATTTAGCACCTTGGTTGTGTATGAAATCACCGTTCATATTGATGGCTTTGTTAATACCGGGAAAATAATCTCCGGGAAATGATATTGATATATACCTTGAACCATTAATAGATGAGCTGAAGGTATTGTGGACCTCAGGGGTTCCCACTTATGATATGTTTAGGCAAGAGACCTTCACCTTACGAGCAGTTGTTTTATGGATTATTAGTGACTTCCCCGCCTATGGGAACTTGCCCGGTTGGAGCACACATAGGAAATTAGCATGTCCTCATTGCAACTACAAGACTGAGTCAACATATCTAAAAAAGGGTAGGAAATATTGTTATATGGGTCATCGTCGTTTCTTGCCCATGTCACATGTTTTTCATCGACAGATGAAAGCCTTTAATCTTTCTGATGAAAGAGAGCAAGCACCTTCCCCCATGACCGGATGGGAATGCCTTCAGCGGTTGTCCATTTTACAGTTCAAATATGGTAAGACCCCACGGAAAGAGGTTGGAGATAAAAGACCACCACCTATACCAACAGTTGGGCCATGTAAGAAACATAGTATTTTCTTCAAATTGCCATATTGGGAACATCTTGTCCTTTGACACTACCTTGATGTCATGCATATTGAAAAAAATGTCACTGAAAGTTTGGTTGCAACTCTGTTGGGTATTGTTGGGAAAAGCAAGGATAACTTGAATGCAAGGTTAGACCCAGAATTGATGGGCATGAAACCGAAGTTGCAGAGAAAATTTGTGAATGGAAAGCCAAAGATGTCTCCCGGTGCATATACTATGAAACCATTGGAGAAGGAATTGTTTTGCAATGTTTTAGCCTCAACAAAAGTGCCTGACAATTACTCGTCAAATATTTCACAGCTTGTGCATGTAAAGGAAAAGATTGTAAAGGGACTTAAAAGTCATGATTGGCATGTTTTAATGCAACAATTCCTTCCAATTGCCATACGCAAAAGCCTCCCAACTGGGATTGCACAAATATTATTAGAACTAAGTGCATTCTTAAGACATTTGTGTACAAAAAAGGGTCAGTGGAAGAATTTTGCAAACTTACACCCAAAATAGTTATGATCCTATGCCAATTGGAAAGGATATTACCCCCTGCATTCTTTATCATCGGTCTTCACGTCACAATAGATCTTGCCGAGGAAGCTGCACTTGCAAGTTCGGTACACTACAGATGGATGTACCCAATTGAGAGGTATTCCTTAACTTTTAATATGTTTCCATGGGCATTACATTTGTGCATCATACAATTTATAACAGCAAAACTGAGTTTGTAGTATTTAAATTAGGTACCTGCTAACCTTGAAGAAGTATGTTCGAAATAAAAATCGACCTAAGGGAAGCATAACCCAAGGATATCTAGTTGGGGAGTGCTTGTCTTTTTGTGCGATGTACTAGGAAGGCGTGGAGACACGTTTGAACCGTCCAAGCAGAAATGAACATAGAATACGTCCTGACCATGAGGGTGACATTGACATATTTTGTGCCATCGGGCATTCACTTGGTATGCGGGAAGATTATCATCTTGACAACCACGATTGGGAGATTGCACGATCGTATGTTTTAGCCAATTGTGATAAGTCAATGGCATATAAGAGGTAATTAAACTTAAATGTTATAGACTGCAATTGAATGGCCCCAAATTTTGAAACTCGACTTGTGGTTATACAGAGTAACATTGACATTATTTTCACATAATGAAGTTACATGGAGAATGCTCAAAGAACTCGAGGGAGGTGTGAAACCATTCTACAAGCATAGAAATAAGCTATTAAATCCTTCCCATATTGGTTTGGAAAACATTTTAGTATGGAATAAGTTGATTATGCATATAATGGTTTCCTATTTATCTTCCTATTATGAACTATGCATATGAACTTGTGTGTAAATTGTGTAGGTTAATCAATTGCAACAATTAGGTGATCCAAGGGCAACTGACGACTTGGTGGCGCTTGCTAATGGACCTAGTAAGTGGTGTCAGAGATATAAGATTTTTGTATGTAATGGGTTCAAGTTCAAAGTTAGAGGCACACAATCCAATAGGAAATACCAAAACTATGGTGTTTTCCTACAATATGATGTTCCAAGTTATGCTAGCCTATGTGACTGAAACCCTGTTATTGGTTTGGTAAACTACTATGGGGTCTAACTGATGTATTTGAAATCAAGTACCATATAGAACGCACAATGGTATTATTCAAGTGCAACTGGTTTGATGGCACTTCCAGAAATACTGGTCATGGAGTAAAAACAGATAGATATGGCTTTAGATTGGTTAACTTCAATAAGATTTCATCTCCGAGTGACCCCTTCATTCTCACATCACAAGCACTACAAGTGTTCTATGTGCAAGACCTAATAGATATTGAATGGCACGTTGCAATCAAAACGAGACCACGTGATTTCTTTGATATGTCATCAACACATAATCATGATCCATGCAATAGACAGGATGTGGAACATGCAACTGGTGATAATGATGAGGTTCGAGTTAGAAGCGATGTAGACGCCCAAGACTTCGAAGAATGGTTGTAAAAGCATCTCACTTTTGATTAAGGTAATAGTTATAGGAAGTATTGATTCGATGAAAGCGTTGTAGGATATGGAAATATTTGTACATTTTGACATTCAATTAGAATAGGGTAATGTCCTGACTATTAGTTTTTTGATTCGGTATTATATGCGATATATTAAACTAGTGTCTTTATAAGGCAGCTTCATATAGGAAAGATGACTGGAGGTGCACTGGAGCATGGGTTTGTCCTAATTCAAATCATTATAGTATGTTGAAGCCTTCTGGACATAGCATTGTTGCTTGGTCTTTTTTATCTTGCACTCGATAATTCAATAGTAAGAATATAATCGAGGTATGAAATGAATTGTGAATTAACCAGTTATATTGTCATGATATTTAATTAGCACAATTGTAGTTGAATACATATAAATTAAAATAATACACATTTTTATAATTGCAAAATACACAGAGTAGTCTTACAAGATTTTGATTCCATAAACCATCCATACAAAAACAAAAACCACAGAGCAGTCTATATAGTTACCAACTACCTAGGTTCAAAATATAAACATCCATATCTTCTGTGGTGGTACAAACTGAGAAGGAATGTTTACATAGAGCAAAAGAGTAGAGATTTTTTTTTTTTTGTAAAGGTTGATATCTTGCCTACACTGGACATACGTGAATACTAATACCATAATAAAACATCCATTCCCACCTAGGTTCAACTATTCTTACCATAAACGTCATTGGATGGTGATTTTTCACTCTGAATTTGAATAGGGATGGCTTCCTGTTTTGCTTTACATGTAGCACAATTCATCCAATCACAATGTTCTTGACCACCCACATATTCGCACGCAGCACACTCCTTAACAGCCTTGTAACTTTTTTGAGGATGACGAGTCCTCGTAGTACTAGTACAATCAGAATTAGAATCAAAGTGTACAACATTGCAAATCTCAATAGGATCAAAGCGGTATGAATCACCTAGGAAAAAAGATGATATTATTTTCATTGTGTCACCACTAATGGAAGGTTGTTTTCCAGTAGTCATTAATTTGTCAGTATCACCATTAATGCAAGGTTGCTTTCCACTTCTATCATGCTTCACATAGCCGATTTCGTTAGACTAGGGTGAAATCATGTTCACACCGAAACCTGGAAGATCAGATGGAAAGTGCTCATCTTTCAACAACATATTTTTCACTACCTCATCATAACGAGGACAGTAAATATTGATCAAGGGATTAGGTGATTGAGGAAGGTAAACGGGCATGTTTGAGGCATGCAAAAAGTGTTGGAAATATGCCCTGAAAGTCAATCTTTGGAAGAAACCTTTCAGGACAATGAATGTGTGTATAGATGACTCTTATACATCAAAAAAGGCAAAGATACTAATTAGGACTATCCCAATAAACTATATATGTCCTAAATAGTGAATCCATGGACAATGGATCGATGGAAGAAGTAATCTAATGATGTTAGACTACAGAGACCTTCTTCACATAACCATCATGTCCAAAAAGGTTCATGGTCATATGATTGTCAAAGGGATACTGACAATGCAAAGACCAGTACATACTATGTCCCCTTCAATTGGAAGGATGGAAAGTCTCATCCCATTCGTGTAGTGACACTAAGACATATGTAGGTGCTCATTAAAGGAATGAGTTCACTGAACACAATCGAACGAGAGTACTTGCATGGAGGTCTACTCACATGTCAAGCAAGTAACTCTAATGGTTGGAATAATGTAAGTAGTCCTTTGACCTGAGGCATCATAGTTGTCTTGTGGTTAGGTCCTTGATCTTTGATTATGTCAAAGTCACTCCATCCACGGGTGTCCACGGCATAGTTGGGGTTAAGCCACTTAGCCATGGAGGCAAGTGAATGCGCAACAAGGGATCTCCAATCCTCGTTATGAGAGGTTGAATACTCTAAGATATGATTCGGGAATCTTCGGCCGAAGTATCGAGCGTAATAAAGGAAAGCGTTCCTATATGACTCAATTGAATCATATAACATGGAATAATCACATTAGGGGTTTGACATAATATATCCATACCCTAATAGTGTGGTTGAGAGTATTGTTTTAGAGAAGGATCGAATTACATTGTAATTCCAACTGAATAGGTTCTCCGAACAAATTCTACATTAGCTTGGGTAGCCATGATATATGGTTAGATGTCACTCATGGCTTGTGAGTTCTACTAGATGATTAAATAAGTAGTCGTTAAAGAAGAAGGAGAATTAAAAGTAAGTTTTAATTTACTAAGAGATTGGATTAAATATAATCAATTGGATTGGTGCCAATCACTTCACTGCCTTGCTAATTAGAACCTAAAATGATTGTACACCGATACACTCTTGTAGTGAGACAACTAATGGATGATGGAAATAATTAATTGGATTAATTAAGTGTTGTGATTAATTAGAAAGTCTAAAGAAATCATAAAAGCGATAAAAGATCGTTTTGGGCTTAAAGAAAAGTTCGGGTTTATTTGGGCACATTGAGCCTAAACCCATTGGGCTTTTATTCAAGCATAGGATGACTTGAAATGATAAAAGCCCAAAGCCCAAAACAAAACACAAAGGGCCGGCCAAAGAGAGGGAGAGAGAAAGTCAAGTTGTTGACTTGTTTCTTTGTGTTATAAAAGGAACTTTATAGTGAAAAAGTTTTATTAGGGTTTTTTGTGTGTTGATTTAACAAAAGGAGAAAACATATCTCTCTCTCTCTCTCTCTCAAACACAATAGGCCGGCCACCAAAGGGGAGACTTAGCTAACCATCTTATCTCCCTTTGGTTATTCCTCCATCCATCTCACTACACTAGTGGGTGTGGATCTTTAGAGGTTTTCAATCTTGGAGACTAAAGGAGAACCAAGGAGCACTCATTCTAGCAAAGTGGAGGAAGCAAGGAGGGAGGCTAGGCTCACGGAGTTCCAACAACAAAGGGCTTGGAGGTGGTCTATCCTTGGTCTCAAGTCTAGATCAAGAGGTATAAATCTACTCCTACACTTTGTTCTTCAATAAAATGTTTTGATGCATCTTATATAAACCTATGCTTCTTGAAGGGGATTTGCATGACTATAGCTTTGATATTATGTGATAACATGCTTCCGTTGCGTATGTATATGAATTTTGAATTGTATATGCATGCTAGTCACTAGAAATCCCACATAAATCTTATTATTTCCCTTCAAAAAGTCGTTCCATTCACCCTAAGCAATAGTTATCTTTCCAGGGGATTCAAACTATTGATTGGCACCTGACTGCAGTGTAGGATTTTGCTTGTACTCGATTTTGACGTGAAAGTTAGCCTCTAGGTAACGCCAAAAATCATGATCTTCATGTTGGCAATAAGTACAGAGACAAGGTTTTCCTGGGTGAGAACCGGGGTTGCAGTGTTATTGGTTGGGGTAGGCATCATGGAACAAATTACTTCATGATCAATCGCAGGAACAAGGGGTTCATTTGTGTTACTAAACAACTATATGCGAGCGTTTGGGAATAAAGGGGCCATTGGTGATTAGGTGTGATTTTGAGAGTTTTTGAAGCTGTTGTAAGTCCAAAAAACTCTTCATGGTTGATATTTATAATTGACATTAGAATGAAAGGCAGGGTACTTGTAAGTTCACACCCACTTAGTGTAAAAAAATTTAATTAAAGTGTCAACAAGCAATAGTCCCGGGATTCTACTTAAAAAAACACTGAACTGTTGTCCACACAATGCATATGCCAATCGCATCAACCATGATTTCCAAATCTGCCAATTCACCGACTGCCAAATTATTTAATGGGTTGCCAATTTTTTTATTTGGTAATAGCAACACCTGGCCAGTTTGTGTGGCTAGGGGCTTACCTCCATAAGGGTATATCAATTAATTAATGGTTTTACTAGGGATTACTTAGGGGGAGGATTTCCCACCTTAACTATCTGCTGGAATTTGAATATTGGATTTCAAAAAGGAAATGTGTATGGCGTAATAGATATCACTTTATTCACTTTGCTTGTTTAATTGCATCAAGTTATCAACTCAAACGAGAAAATATCTTGAGGGCACAGAGGTTTCATTGAAGCCATTTCACGAGGTATCTACTAATCTTCTCTTCTTACCAGAAAATTAACTGAGGTATTAAATAGAAATGTTTTTGTTTACAAATGTTAATTTAACACACCTGTCTTGTGTTTACATGAAAGGTAATTACTTCGGTTATGTGGGTCAGCAACAATAACTCACTTGCATCAATGTCGAATGACGATGGCTTCGAAACTTAACCTCCGGCATTCAACCTGATGGAACATGACCACATAGATCATTTCATGGTTCCAAATAATGTCGAAGGCATCATGGATGAACGTCAACATATGACCCATAGAGCACAGGCTCCCAAGGGAATAAATAGGCCATGATGGGCACCAAATGGTATAAGGGAACTGATGAAATTTAATGAGAAAGGGCAGTCGGTAGAGCCTCCTCATACTGTTGCTAGATTTTCTAGGTTCGTAGGAATGCTATCTCAAGAACCATCATATTTTCCAATTAACATAGTTGATTGGAGGCATTTCAATAGGGCTTCAAACATGGATCGTGCTTGGCAAAGGATTAAGGTAAATCAATAGAAGAGGCATTAATGGTTGGTTGGTATTCCTATATATATAGCTAGTTATGTCATTGTATTTTAGTTTTAACCCTCAAATAAAAAAAACCCACAAAATGCCATTAGTGGAAGGCTTTTATTTACTTTGTCAACAAGCAAGTTAAAACCATAAGTTTTTAATCATGGTTAATTCATTCCAAACCTACTTTGACCTCAACTGCTATTATCCATACACAAGTTTAACTCTTCATTGGTTATGTCAATTATTTTGCAGTTGGTCACTCAGAAAGGAACACTAGAATAAATTACGTTTCATTATGATATATTTGAAATAAGATGCAGCAATTACTTAGTAAAAGACTCCATATACAATTAGAATAGGGTCCACAACACATTATGCACCACTAAAAGGCAACCTCCATGCAGATTGGTGATGTGCAAGATGGCTACTTTTAACTTTGTCTCCTTCAATTTTAATTTGTTATACGAGAAAAATATTTGAAACCTACTGGAGGGGTATTACAAAGTAACTGTACAGATTCATATTTCATATATTAAATGATGGTGCATAATTAACAACATCATATATGTGTACATGGGCAGGGGACTCTTGATTGGACACATGCTATAACACTAGAATTGGAGCCAAAAATTCGGCGAGTTTGTGAGATGAAGTTGAATGATGGATGGAAGAAGTACAAGGCAAACCTCAAGAAGGCATACTATACCCCATGCCTTCACTCACCATTAGCAAAGAGGTTCCATTGTCATTATGGACGTGTCAACCAAGGCCAATGGAAATTGTTAGTGCAGCTATGGGATACCGTAGATGCTCAAGTACCACACACAATCAACAAATGTTCTTCCTTTTTTATACACCATATATGCTTCATTTAGTTATGACATAATATGGATGATAAATGTATGGATTGTATGTATTGGAAATTAGGATGAATTTCCTTTCACATAGCCTTACTAATGCATGCTAAACTTGACATATGCAGAAGCGTGCTACATCATGTAGAAAGAACAGGAAGATCCTACAAATAAATCACACGACTAGAACCAAGACTTTTGCACAAATCAGACACGAACATGTAAGGCTCTTCCAGGTGTTTTATGTTATGGTAAATTAAGTACATGTTAGTGCAAATGGAATGAAGGTGCCAATTGATGTCAAGATATGAAATAATGTGGAAATTAATTGTTTGACAGTTTATGTTAACAGGAACAAGTAAATGGAAGCAAATCAAACTGCATTACATTATTTAAGCTGACACATACACGGAAGAATGGGGAACCAGTGGATGCTCGGTCAGCTGTAATAATTGTAAGTATGCCATCAATTACCAGCTGCTACTATTTATATGTAGGTATTAGACGATATGAGGTGACTGATGCTGCATCAGTCCTATGCAGTACCAGTCACCCATATGTAGCATCAATCACCCCATATCGTCTAATAGTAGGAAAGATATATAAAAGGTTTGTGGATTCTGAACAATCAGGTGTTTTAGATTAATTGCTATTTAATGTCAATGAAACAAAGAGCATAAGCCAATGGCAACTTGCATTAGTGAATACAGTGAAGTAATGAAAAAGATTCCCATACATATGATTTTATTGGTATGCACTATAGCCTGAAAAATAGAACAATCGCTCATAGTACACGTATTATTGAGAAACATGGTTGGAATATCTTTGATTTAGAAGGCTTTCAAATGTATATAGAGTGCATATACATTAGTAATTAATCTTGGCAAGTACTTGCAGGATGATTTCAATACAAATATGAAAATGTACGAGGATAGGAATGAGATCATAACTGATGAGGTTCGCAATATTATGTACACTGATGTATTAGGGCCTGAGAGAAACAACCGTGTAAGAGGGTTTGGGACAGGGGTTGTGTGGTCTGACGTGCCAGGTATTATAACTGAGAAAAAAAAGGAATTTGTAAAGAGGTTGAAGCAATTAGAGCATCATATGAGGAGCAAAGAAAAGCTGCTAATATTGAAATTAAGATACTTAGGATGGAGGCAAGTGAGAGAGAGGAAAGACAAAGGATTGAGTCAGCAAATGTAGTTGCACAATTGAGGAAAGAGCATACCGATTCAATGGTGGCACCCAATAGACAGGTGGACTTGGAGAACATGAAGCATGAAATGAAGGCTGAAATTATGTCCGCGTTGAAGAGGACTATTGATGGAGGCATGGTGGAACCATATAGAGTTGATGTGACTCAAGTTTGTGTCAATAGAATTGAACAAGGGACTGGTTTGGAGATCCAAGCAAGTGGAGAAGTTGAAGATGACGATTTTGTTGTGCTGCAGAATATTGGCACAGATGATGTGATTAGGTATCGTCCATGCATGGTGAATGTCACTGGCATCAGTAAGTGAAAAGTTAAATGTGATCCTTTTTGTGAATTTTGCTTGATGTATATAGTACAAATGCCATAGAGAAGGCATAGAACCAATTAGGCATATTTTGTTAGTTATCAATTTGTTGTTGGTGGATGTGCATAGGTACATAGGTGTTATAAAATGTAACGTCATCACCCTTGGGTACTTGGTTGTGTTGGACAACGTCATTGAATGTAATATGCTTTCTTATGTAGCACAAACCTTGTTATTGATAAATCTATTGGATGTAAAGTGTGGTTGGTTGGAAATTTGAATCCTTTTGCAAATTTAAATTTCATGTGAATTTTATATTAAGAAGCTAAGTTTTAATATAGTACAGAGCTATTACTAAAATGCATGTAATACAATTCGAATCTACTGGCCATTTAGAATGTTGTAGACACCAATGAAAAGAGTGGCTTTTAGCCAAATTTCTAGTAGTGTATGTTGCTTGCACGAATAGCGGAACAATTTGTAGTGACAATATTTTTTTAGACTTGCATGATCATCTTCTTTTCTAGAGGTCTACCAATGTATCAGTTTTATGCCTAAATAATATTATTGAATCACAAGCAGAATAAAAACTAATAACTACTATTGTTATAAATATTTTTTAATGTATTATACATGATATTAGGAGAAATAATAATCAAACACATGACCTTAAATACATGAATCATGAGTGAATACTCTTATTCACCAGAATTCCGAGTTATTCTCGAACTTAATGTTTGCATACATGTTGATAAAGACATCTATAGAATGAGATCAAAGTATGAGGTTATTATCTACGGTTTAAGAAAACAGTAGTAATATTAGTCCCTCAATTTTAACCAATTGGAACAATTGTCTCTTGACTAAAAATTCATGACCATTGGTCCCTTAACTCATCAAAATGTCCAGCTATGGTCTTTTTCGTCAACTCCGTCAGAATCCGTCAAAATGAGTCATGTTGGAAGGACCGTTGTACAATTGGGTTAAAGTTAAGGAACCATTTCTCCAAGTGGGTAAAATTTGAGGGATCATTGCTACAATTATTCTCATTCAGTTTTCCATATTTAGCCCTTGATTTAGCCTCACATGCATGACACATAACTCATTTTGACAGAAGTTCTAACGAAGTTGACGAAAATGACCATAGCTGCACGTTTTGATAAGTAGAGATCAATAGTTACGAATTTTTAGTTAAGAAACCATTACTCCAATTGAATTAAAATTAAGACTATTTACACAATTTCTTCCTACACATCAAGGAATTGCATTAAGATGGCACAATAAAAATTAATTACACTAGGTAGCTAGCTTAATTAGGTAGTTAGTTGTTGGTGGTGAGTCTGCTCCACTACTTTTGAGCTATCATTTTGGTATTTACAATGTCATTGGTGTTGAGTCTGTTGACAGCCTGTGCTTTTCTGGGAGTTTTGATAAGGTGACAATCGATATGTAGGAATCTTTTGCTTTCTAATCAATCATGTACGTTTTGACAATTCTAGACTAGGCTGAGTAGCCGCCTATTTTGCATGGCTACCTACGTGGGATCTGAGGTGAGGTCCGCGCCTTTGCGAGGCTCCTAAATATTTTCACAAATATATATGAGATGGATCTAATTAAACTCCTCTAATAATCCTTTTTTTTTCTTTTTTTTTGGTAAAGATTTTGTAGCTAAGTTAATTAAAAGTATTTACTATTGCATTAAGGTTCCGAGTTGATTTAATTTCTTTTTTTCTATTATGGTTTTGTATAAAGAATCAAATAGCTTTCGCCGAATAGTATTTGATTGAAGCAAATCTCATGTTTGATTTTAAAGAAAACTAATGAAAATAGCTTGAAAATTTTGAGTTTTAACGATAAGGACAAAATGAAAGGTAAAGTAAATAGTACTAGAATTGATTTTTTTAATGTAAAAATATGATTTTTTGTTAAAATCAACAGTACTGAGCATTTTTTGTTAAAATTCCCTTGATTCTATTGTGAGTTCAACGGGCAATTGACGTGAAATGACTCATTCTTGTGAATAACTTTGTTGTGGGCGAATTTTGATGCCTTTCATGTAATTTTCTTTTATCTCAAGTACAAAAATTGAAAGCTAAAAATGCAAGGTGGGACCACTATCCTATAAGGAAATAAGGGAACTTTTTTGCCTTTGGTATAATACTATAATTTTTGGGGTTGTTCCTTCTTTAGTTCCTCGTTCATGGGATCTTCTTTCAACTCTTTGATTTCTTATTTGTTAAATTTTGTGTGCAACAGACACGTAATATTATGGTTAGTAGTATTCCTCTTTACTTGTAAGTGAGAGGTCTTAGGTTCAATTCTCGCCAAAGGCTAATTTGAACGACATTATTACTAACTCATTGTAAAGTTTACCCTACTCTTCTACCCTCTTAATGCAGAAATTATCGTTTGCTAAAAAAAAAAAAAAATTGTGTGTAACATACACTTACCTTGATTTATGAATGTATGTGGAGTGGGCACAATGGCTTAGCAAAGACAGGAAAAACTCATTAGTAGCATGGTTGGGCCACATATGGGCTTCGTTCTACATCAATTCATACAAACATAGTCCAATGGGCCTGCCAACAAGCTACCCATTACATTTGGGCATGGATTATCACCGCTTTTAAGTATAGTTCATCGTTAACAAGATAATGAATGCTGGGTACTCTGTTTAATGTTGTCTGGAAGAATTGGGAATACGTAACTCAACAATAAACAAGGGTTTCAAGTTCTTGGAATTGGCGACCTCGCCAGGCCATTCTCCTTTGAATAATATTTAGAGGTTCTAAAAGATGCTAGATGCTAGTCAGATAGCGAAGTGGAGCCTAGCACCTAAGTGGCTAGATGGGTGATGAGTCAATTTCATATTATATATTTTACCTTATTCTTAATATGTTTTGGTAGAATTTTGATACGTTGTTTTATATTTTTAATATAGGACATTTGAATTCATTTGGAGCAAAACGTGATCAAACAAACGAATTTTACAGTGATTCAAGTTGGAGGACGTTCATGTGTCTCTTGGCGTATTCATGTCAAAATTTAGGATTTTTCTACCAAGCGGTTATTTTTTTACAATGGAATAAATAAGCAGTGTGCAGTGCTGAAAAATGATGTTTCTGGGCTTAAATTGCATTTTTGGAGCCCAAGATGACATATGATGGGTTCATGACCTCTGGAAAGTGTTCAGAATATTCCAAAATTTAAATCCATCTATATTAGGCCGGTTTTGGGGCAGTTTAGGGGTCCAAAACGTGGCTGTTCAGATTTTAGATGAATTTCATTATTTAATTTAGGGTTATGTTTCCTATTTTATTCTAGTATTTAGTTTCCTAGTTAGATTGGAAGACCTTTGTTTTAGGATGATTAATTTTTACTAGGTTAAATAAGCTTGGCCGGCCCTATTCCTAACGGCTACTTCTTCTCCGTGCGTTCTGGAAGAGAGGAAATTGGCCAAGCGTAAAAATTTTCAAACTTTTTCATTCAAGGTGTTTTCGATCTTTTATTAATTCAATAAAGAACTTTGTGATTTTTATTATGAATATGCGTAACTAATTTTTTTTTTTTTTTTTTTTTTTTGCTAGGGTGAGGCCACGTGTCTTAGCAAGAATATGTAGTTTCTCTTCAATTTGCTTATGATTATATGCATGAAAGTTTTCGAATTATTAATCATTGGTTTATATTGTCTAAGTGTCTTGATGATTCACAACCATTAGGATGTTTAGAAAGGTAATTTGATGCAATTTTGGTCAGAGGTCGGTCCTTGAAATTGACGAAGGCTTCTTGTGATTAATATGTGCAAGTTCACTTAGGATGAACAGCACATCTTAAAGGTTGTATGGTTTTTCAAAAGGTTTCACAAAACTTAATGAGTCATGCATGTTTAGGTTTGATCTGAATATCACAGATGGATTGCATGCTTGATATACGCTCTATATTGGGGGTCCAAGTAGGCATATATTAGGAAAAACCCAACCTTTGAAATATGCATGTATAGGTCATAAGTAATTGGGAGAACTATATAGGATTGTTAAGGTGACGGCGGATCCCTAGTGCTTTCTTAATTAGATTTCTACAAAACCGTTTCCTTTTTCCTCCTCTTTAATATTGCAGATTGGTTTACTTTTATTAATTAAATTCATTTTTATTAAATTAGGTCATAAAAATCATCTCAACTTTATGTTTTACAATAATTATTTGGAATTTGGTTTGCCTCGAATGATTTAATAATCCATGTGGAGAACGACCTTGCGAGATCCATTTGTATTACAATAACCTTGTCATTCTTGCAAATATTATAGGAGTTTTTAACCCTTTTGCATGTGTGGTAAAATCCCTATCAACGGGCCTAGATGGATTTAAGTAAATTTAATATATATTGTATATAAGTATATATTTGTACATAAAAGACACATAATTGTATACATAAATCGCAAAGTAAAATGACATGTAGGTTATAAAGTATTAGAACATATTAAAAACATAGAAATAAGTATATAATGAGTGTTTACCCAAGTATTCAACAAGTCTCATACATTTTATTGAAAAAATAAAATGTAAAATGAAAGTTATCTATTTTCTATTTAAGTGAGAGTCAAGACCCAGGTGGCGCCTAGGTGGGTTTAGGCAGGCTAGGCGGACATCTAAGCAGGTCTAGGTGCAATTTCTTAATTTTCAAACGCCTAGAGACTAATCGGGGTGGTGGCTAACCGCCTAGCGCCTAGGCGAAAATTTTTAGAATAATGCTCAATGTACTTAGTTGATGTGGCTCAATAAAAACTGCTATGTGTTTTTTATTTTCTAAAGCTAAAAATAATAATAATAATAATAATAACATGTTCATTATTTTTTTTAAAGTGATTCGTTTTGGAAACTAATTTTGTTGATCTATTTCTCGGTTTCAATGATAACTTGGGCAAGCTTAGCCTCTTTGCTTTTCTGTGTTGGGTCATTTCCCATTATTTTATTCAATCTTTCATGTTGGAGCAAAAAAAATTGGGTACTCTAATTCTCCATCAACAAATAATCTTGAACACATTAAGAAGCCTTAGACACCATCTTTGCTTGTCATCCATAAGAGCAGGGGACCTACAAGAAAGCACTCTAATGCTTAAATCAATGTTCGTTCAAGATGCTTGTGAAATATAGAACAATCTCAAACCTCCCCATTGTTTCTCCGACACCCTTATGCTGGTGGGATTATTAGTCTTTCATAAGCATTCAAGTCTTGGGTGGCAGGGTACAAATAGGGAGTTACATATATACCCACTGTCCCACTGTCTGGGAAAACCCACGAATGAGATCATCCATTTTATTTTAACATGATTTTAGTTGTTTGATTCGTACATGGCAACCACACCACATGCATTCTATGTTACATTAATATATTTCGTTGAATCATATTGTCATATAACTTTTCACTAAGCATGCTACTTTATTATATGTTTGTATGATCTATGTATGACAGTGTTCGCAATATGCACACTTTGACGATTGATTGCTTCTATATGATGCTCATGCATATTATTGATTAACCAAAGACCAAAATTATGGTAGTCCACACTACTGATCAGCTTATAGATTGATAAGCCACATGCTTATAATGACCAAGATTTAGTCTAAACGGTGATCTCATGTTAGACCGGACACCCACTTGCTCGGACACTCACTCATTTGGACACTTATGCAATCGGACACCTGCAAGCTTGGACACCTATTCGTTCAACCACTTACGAGATTGGACACCCACAAACTTGGACACCCTTCAACTCGGATCTCGACTCATGGACCCAACTCCAAGTCCCTACGTATGGCCTTGACTTAAAGACCCAACTTATGGACCCGACACATAGACCCAATATGCGAACTCGACAAGCGGACCCGAGTCATGTCGAGAGTTAACTCATAATGAACGAAAGCTGACATCGAGTGCATACTCGCAATGAGGAACGCCACGAGCCGAGCCGCCTCGCAATGAACACTGCCTCCAGCCAACCAACCGCCTCGCCGCGAGCATTGCCTCTAGCTAAGCAACCTCGAAATGTGTGCTACCTCTAGCTAAGTATTGATTCACGTTGAACACAGCCTCATGTCGAGCACTGGTTTTGGATGACATCTAGTCACTTCGACCCACACATGGATTGGATTTGAAGTCTCCAGCCAAAAGGCTCTCTTGACTGAAGACTTGGGGGACTCCTGTTGTACCATATATTGGGCCCTGGTATTTGGGCCTCACGACCTAGCTCATGAAGCGTGTAGGAGGTGAAGGGAACCCTTATTCTATAAAAGGGATCCTTCACCTCACTTTAAAGGGGATATGGCAAAGAAAGCAAACTCTACCTCCATATTGTAACCCTCAATTTACATAGTGAAACTGGATCGACACCAATGTGGACGTAGCCTCAACTTGAGGTGAACCACAATATATCTTTGTGTTCTTATGTGTTTGTGTGATTTACGGTCGGATTTACTTTGGTCTAAGATTGACCCAATTTTGTGCATCAACAAGCATGTTAATCAACACTCAAGTAATAATTCAATCATCAAACCCCACATAATTTGATTTAAAAAATTCAATTTAAAATTTTAACTCAGTTGCAGTCCTATTAGATTAGGAATGTGATTATGTAAATCCTATCATATTTGGGATATCCTTATGGGATTCTACCATATCTCTTAGATTAGATATTATCCTATTAGTGTTATAATCATATTGGAGTGAGGAACTTATCTTCCCCACTACTATAAATAAAGGCACAATGGGGTGGAATAACACACACCTCACAATTACACCTCTCTTTCATTCTCTCTATTGTGCCGCATCCCCTCTCTCTATGTTATCTTTATATTGTTTAGTAAATTATACATATAACACGTTATTAGCATGCTCTTGACGCTGCTAAAGAGAGTTTATTCTTTAATCAGGGGAGTATTACATTTTGATCATTCCTTTTATGATTAATTTATTATTTTATTGAATTAATCTACATGCTATTGATTCAATTTAATTTTTCTTTGTTCAACGTGATACAACGCATTGGATATGCAATTTCAGCTTTTCGAGAAAGATCTTCTACAAATTCAAAGGCTTTTGTTGTTTTCTGCCAATCAGGTACGCTTAAAATAAAGGAAGATATTTGAAACGACCATGAAGCATGAAAACATTCCCATTGATTACGTCCATGAATGAGTACAATTCTAAAGTTTATAAATCTGATCGAATTTTGACTAGATAATACTTTTCTCGTCCTTCTATATTTCCAACTTGCTCCTAAAGCGTTAGCGTAGAAAATAGAAGTTTACCAAATTCTCAGATCTGATTACTACCACAATTGTGAGAGAAATGTATAGACTCAGCTTCGGCTTAAGTATCGCGAACGATATAGACCCAGTTGGCTGGAGTCTACCGAATGGTGATACCTAGTTTCAGCTAGGGCCCACCAAAATGTATGTTCTACTTCGGCAGAGGTGTACTAAACTGACCTCTTCAGCTTTGGCTGGAACTTTTCGAACCCAAGTCTGAGTCTGTGTCTCTCATAAATTTCGAGTTTATTTTTACAACATATGGTAGAATCAAGGCTTGCCAAGGTGTGGCATTATGCCTGAAGCGAGATCCTTGACACCTAAGACCTAAAACTTCAAGAATAAGGAATAATGTTCCTGAACCTCAACCTTGTAGAATCTACATCCATTTTGATGGAAACGATCATTGGTTATGCACATGTTCTTACCCCTACCAATGTTGTTGAGGAGTACCATTCTAATAGTCAATATGTGAGACTAATTTTACTCCACCAAACATCATTGGAAGAGGAGAATTTTGATATGAATGGCCTTGTTGGCTGAATCCCCCTAGTAACTTTGTTTTACCTTGTGAACATTTTTCTATGTTCTTTGATTCACGTTTGGTGTTTGATGAGTAGATTTTATATTATATATTTTACCCTAATCTTAGTATATTTTGGTTAATATTTTGGAAGAATTTTGATACTTTGAATTGTATTTTTAATATAGGACTTTCGACTTCCTCTGAAGCAAAACAGAACCAAATGGACGAATTTTGGAGTAATTCCAGTTAGAGACGTTCGTGAGTCACTTAGCTTGATCGTATCAAAATCTAGGATTTCTCCACCAAGCGGTTATTTTCTGGCGATAAAATAAAGGAGCGATGCGCAGTGCTGGAAAATGACGTTTTTGGGCTTAAATTGCATTTTTGGAGTCCAAGATGACCTCGAATGGGTTCTCGGCCTTCTGGAGAAGTGTTTAGAATATTCCAAACATTAGATCCAGCTATATTGGGCTAGTTTTGGAGCAGCTTATGGGTCCAAAACGTGGCTGTTCAGATTTAAGGCGAATTTTACCATTTAATTTAGGGTTATATTTCCTATTTTATTTGATTATTAATATTAGTTTCCAAAGGGGAATAAAGGACCTATTTTTAGGGTTTGTTGGGGGGCTTAGCAGATATATTGCTTGGCCGTCTACATTTTTTCACTACGCTTTATTTTATGCAATTTTGGAGACAGAGAGAATTGCTAAGGTTTTGGAGATTTTCTACTTGAAGATGTTTTCAATCCTTTTCTTAATAATATTTTCTATGATTTCAATTATGAATATGCGTAACTAATTCCTATTTCTAAGGCGAAGCCTTAAGCCTTAGCATGAATATGTGATTTTTATTTAATTACTTATGATTGATTGCATGCATACTTTGAATTGTTAATCACTGGAATAAAAACTATCTAATTGTCTTAATGCTTGATCACCATTAGGATCTTTAGAAAAGTAATTTGATGCAATTTTGGTCAGAAGGTTCCTTGAAATTGACGCTGGCTACTTGTGATTAATAATTGTAATTTCACTACTGATAAATATCACGTCTTAAAAGTTGCATGGTTTTTCATAAAACATAATGAGTCTTTCATGTTCAGATTTGATCCAAACGTTCGGACGGGTTGCATGTTAGATATATATTCTATGTTGGAGGTTCCAAGTAGAATATGAATTAGGAAAATATAACCTTCAAAGTGGCATGTGTAGATCATAAGTAATTGGTAAAAGTTCATAGGATTGCTAGGTGATGGTAGAACCCTAATGTTTTCTTAATTTGATTTCTCCCAAAACTGTTTTCTTTTTCTTCTAGTTTTTAATATTGCAGATTGTCTTATTTTTATTAATTAATTTCGTTTTTAATTTAAGTAGGCTATAAAATCAATCACCTCACTTTCTACCTTACAATAATTAATTGGAAATTGGTTAGTTTCGAATTTTTTAATAATCCATGTGGAGAACGACCTTGCAAGATCCGTTTATACTACAACAACATTGTGATTCTTGCAAGTATAATAGGAGTTTTTAGCCCGTTCACATGAGTAGTAAAATCCCTATCAATGTTTGTTTTAGTTATGGATAATCTAATCGATATTGTCCTCGAATATAAGTTAATTGAATCATGTTTCTAATACATGTGACCGAATTCAATTAAACACGTGATTAGGTACGAATGTGGGAAAGTTAGTTATCTTGATGAATACGATACTATGCACACTAACTTTATACCTAAATCATATCTCTAACAACGACTTTAGGTCTATCCAACATGATTAAGAGCATTGGGATGCTCCTCATTGTATGAATGGTACTAAATTACTATTTAAGAGACTTTAGATTCTCTCCGTTCCGAAAGAATGTTGTTGAGTTTTAAAGATATTCGAGATGACAATGATCATGAATGAAACTATGGAATAAAATAGAGTGATATATCTTTGCACTACCTCGAAAAATAAGCCTGAAGCTTCATTTTAGGGCCAATGGACTACCTCCCGACTAGGATACGCCATGTGTGGCCGGCTTAAAGCTGTGTGATTCGAACAGTTTACTTGCCTTGGCATGACCTTTTGGGACACTTAGGTCATACAATGATGCTACAACATATCTCCTTGCCTTAAGTAAGGATCATGTGCTTACAAGCACACTTTGCCGAGCCTGCTCGTTGGGGAAATTGATTTTCTAAATCATCACCAGCAAAGATATGAAACGACATTCTATTCACAGTGGATTATATAGACTAATCTAACCAAAATGTGGACCATATAAATACTTATGGTTTTGGTTGATGAATAGACAAACTGGTCACATATTTGTCCACACACATTGCTGCTAAACCTCCTGACCGATTTAGGGGTTCACCACCCTAATTATCCCATAAAGTCTGGAAGATTGGATAATGCTAGATAGTTTATATCAACGATTTTTGATAAATTATTGCATGTCTTTTGGGATAATTGAATATCGAATTCCCATGTTCATTTCAAAACAGCCTCGCAGATTGATCATAAAGCGCAATTTCAATGATCGCCCGAATCTTGGTGAACGCACCAAGTTTTCAGTTTCTGCCTAGGGCTATGCAATCTTGTACACATCTATGTTAGTCCGCCTTGAGGCCCATTGCCACCCAACCTATTTCGACATTACATTTGGTTACTAGGTATGAACTTGACATTTCGTACTTACGCATTTGGGTGTGCATTTCATGTGCCAAGTTACGCCACCGTAACATACCAACATGGGTCCTCACATAAGGTTATGAATCTTTGTCGATTATGATTCTCCTTCGCACTAACTCTCTTAGAGCCCTTTCAAGGGATCTCTTTACCATCATTTTTTAGATTGTCACTTCAATGAAACTGTCTTCCCACTATTAGAGGGAGATAAGAAGGTCAACATTCTTGTAGAACAATGCGAATTTGTTTTGACGTTGCCCACTATGTCTCATCTCGATCCCCCCATCACACAAGTGTGATAAGTAAACGCAATGTATTCTACCTTTCAAAATGTTGCTCTAAAGCATTTCTCTGATCTAGCTAAAGTGACGAGATAATATACCAGCTACAAACATGCCTACAAGGATAAACATACTTAACGGAATTCGAGTCAACATCTCTGAAGGGTGTTGTAACGTGAAATAATTTCTGTCATAGGCCCAATTTAAACTCTTATTTATATTACTACCGTTAAACACCATTCTTTATTTAAAATTCCTTAATTACTCACAAAATCTACAACCAAAATTTACTTACAAAAAACATAAGATTTAATTTCATCTTATTCATCAAATTTCTTTCCTTAAATCAACTACTCAACCAAATATTATTCTCGATTATTTAAGGCTGCATCTAACCCTGTTAGACTGCCTATGTACCCTTTAGTGGGATCAAGTCTTTCGTAGTTCACAATTCAATTCCAACCCAATTCCGAAAATAAACAATTAATCGAAATATCCAACATTCGTGTTAATAATCAAAACACGTCAAATAGATACCAAAAACATAATTGGAATAACGAAATTTTCATAAAAACATAGTGTCGGCTCACTGGCCATGCGCAGCCGCACGTGCCACCGTGCATGGCGGTTTCCGGCGAACGGAACCCCAAATTCCGACGAACTCTAAAAATTACCAAATTTTACAAAGTTCTAGAACACAACAAGGGGAAGAACTTTTATACATGGGTCGAAGCCTAGTTCGGCCGAGAAACACCTCAAATCGCCCTCGAATCGTCAAAAACCCTTGACTTTAGGTGTTCTTGATTCATCTCTAAAACAGCTTCGACGCCCGAACAAATGCATGGGTTTTATTCCTGAGGTTAAGGAGAGTTCATTGGTGGTGATCGACGGTAACCATTGTCAAAATCACTGGAAAAAAGGGGAAAATCGTCTGAAAATTGGGGACTTTAAGGTTGTGGTTTGTAAAATTGGGTTAAAATTTGAGAAATATAATACCACATGGACGTTGGGTTCGCCCAGAGCTTTCTATAGACACCAAAATCACCTTGAATGGATATCGGACGAGAGAGATACGATCGGGTCAAGAAATCGGATCGGACGACACGATCGCCTTTAAAACGGGTCGAGAGAAAAGGGCCTAGTTATGTGTTTCTCTTCCCCCTCCTTTCTCTCCTTCTTCCTTTTTCTGATTAGGCCTGTTTCATCATTCTTTTTCCTCCTTTGTCTCATTTATCTTCATCACAACCGTCCATCTCTCTTATTTCTCTTCTTTTCCTTTCATCCCAACCATACACGTGGCACACCTCATTGCTCCAAAAAATTTGGAGTCCTTTAGATTATGGTCAAATGACCATTTTGCCCTCAACTTTAATCGTTAATAACTCATTCGTTGTAACTCCGTTTCACGAACGGTTTTCGCCTACATGTTCACAAGGTCGTCCTCTATTCAAATATATCAAGAAATACGATAAAATATATAAGGATAAAACTAAGTCCTCGTATAATTACATTAAGCCAACTAGGGGCATTTTTGTCTTTTCCACTTAACGATAAATTTTAAGACGTAATTTTTAATAATTTCCATGAACAAAACTTTAAAAGTTCTCAATTCAATTTTTCATACCCATAAATCGATTTATTTTCGATGTTTCTTCACATATTCATATATTTAAATTTTTAGGGTATTACAGGTGTGCTGCTCCTAAATGACGGTTTGGCCACCCTTATTGGAGTGTCTGGTACCCCGGTGGATAGCCAATCAACCTGTCGATCTAAAGTACTACAGATCACTTGGTTCATAGGATTCACTTCCCTAAAAGAGGAAGATCACAGCACAACATGAATCCATACTCGATTGTTGTTTCAAAGCATTTCCATCTCATAAGATTAATTCGGATTACTCCCGAGATTTGAAGTTCTTGGTCTAGTATACTAGTTTGGATGAGATAATGGAATTGGAATGAGATTATCATCGATGATGTTTTCACTTACATGGTAGCTACCGACATAAATGAAAAGCAACGATATTGAACCATGTCCCGTTGATTAGTGACAACGTAAAACTGATTAGACATCCGAAATTACAATCCAAGTTAAATTCCTTACCAAAGTGTGTTTGTACCTATCATTCCTATCATGCCCAAGGTAACCCTATTGTATTACAAGTGGGAAATGAAGCGTAATAAGATGAATGAAATAGTGTGATATGATGCACGCCTTATGGCGCAAGGTTTCTCTCAAACGCCCTGTGATTGACAACAGTATTATGAAATGTGGTTAGTGTTTCTCCATGGGGATATTAATACGGAGATTTACATATAAGTTCCCGAATAATTACATGTACTAGTTCAAATAGTTCCAGACCACGGAACACCCTCTCAACTTGTTTAAGGTGTTCACTTACGAATTGAAGCAATCCCATGGATGTGGTATACTCGTCTAGGCGATTATTTGATTAGTCAGGGATATGAAATTATGCCCTTGCGTGTTAAAGTAAGAAGTCTTATTCCGAATTGCTAGAGTTATAGTTCATATCCATAACATGGATCTCACTAAGACTCTAGAATAGCTTGAGAAAACTGCTTCACACCTGAAGATAGAATTTGAGATGAAGGATCTTGGGAAAACTCATTTATGCCTTAAACTGAAGTTCAAGTGTTGTTCTGATAGTATTTTCATCTACTTGTTGAACTACACCCCGAAGATGTTACCTTTAAGTATACCTATGATCTTCCATACACTATATCCAAATGAGACCCTTGAAAAGGTTATGGAATCTAAAGTTCCATATCTGAGTTCAACTTTGCGCTGTTTTGTACTTAGTTCATTGTGTTAAATAGGACATCTTCTTCAATGTTGATCTATTGGTAAAGATGCAGCATCGCGCCATCACGCAACCACTGAATTGGTATTGAAGATGTTTTTCCGCTACATTGAAAGGTACTACTGATAGGAGCATATTTGTGCGACTTAGTTAGCTTGTTTCGTGACATTTATGTTGTTAGTTCCTAGTTATTTTATTATTTTAAGCTATTTTCGTGTGTTTATAGGTCCAAAGGGCTAAAGTGGCAAGAAAGTGTATTTTGGGGCATTTGGGAGCAGTTTTGGGCTTGGAATGGATAGCACATGCATGGAGCAAGGTGGATGAACGAATTTGAAGACCAAAAGAGACTAGGAATGTGCTAAGAAGATGAAGGAATTAAGTCATGAAGGAGGGAAGAATTTGGAGCCATGTGTTCCCTTCCATGTCCCCTTGTTGCATCAAACTTTCCCTTTCCCTTTCACTTTGTGTCATAACTTTCCCTTTCCCTTTCACTTTGTGTCATAACTTTCTCTTTACCCTTTCACTTTGTGTCATAACTTTCCCTTTTCCTTTCACTTTGTGCATAACTTTCTCTTTACCATTTCCCTTTCACTTTGTGTCATAACTTTCCCTTTCCCTTTCACTTTGTGTCATAACCCTTCCTTGTCCCCTATGCCTTTCCTTTTCCTATAAATAAAAGCCTTTGCCACACCATTCAAAGGATCCATCCTTCACCAGATTTCATCCATCCTCCACCACAATCCATTCACCACCATACATACTTTCAGCCATTCGTCCATAAAAACTACCACTCAAATCTTCACCTAACCCTTGTGCCGCAACAAAGAAGAAGAAGGAGAGCCCTTGGACGTGCTTGCTATTCAAGTTAGAGTTGCTGGAACGTTTTAGGTGTAATCTTTCTTTTGTTTTCAATGTTTAAGTTTAATAATCTTTGTTTTGTGAGTATGAGGAACTAAACCCTTCTTAGCTAGGGGGAATTTCGAAACCATGATTATACTTGCAATATAATTTGATTACATCCAGTTGTGATTCCATAAATTGTGAATTCAATTTACTTATCTGTTTGAATTAAACTTGTTTGTGTATATGGGTTGAGAGTGCACACTTAATTTTCATGCATAAATCTGATGCTAGGATATAAGGGAGTTTCACCTAATCGTTATGAACTTATATTCACAAGTAGTAAAGGTTGCTTGTCACAATCGCGTTAAGTATATTCTTGGCATAAGTTTCATGCAATTCATAGTTACAAGTGCCTCGTCAATGCTTATGATTTTCATAGAACTTAATGATCGTATCTTTATTATGCAATTCATGTAGGGAACTTGTGAAGAATGCTTTGGGTTGTTGTATGCAATCATCCAATTCAATGAAATTCGAAAAATCTGAGGGTTAATTAGTGCAATTCACAATTAATCTGGGGCGTTGAGGATTCATGGGTATTGAAAAGCAATTGGAAATCATTTTGTTTGCAATGTGTCAAGGGTGGAGAATAACCTCCTAGCTAGCCTATCATCCATAGTTTTACCCCAAATTCGTCCAAATTTTGCTTAGTTTACAATCTGTTTGTTTTGTTTTCAAGTTCACCAAAACCAAACCCCCCTTTTACTTTGTTGAATCATATTAGTTAGAACTTGATTTAGTTTGTGTTTTTAAGTGTTTTGAACCAAGTCAAAACCTATTTTCATTCAAATTTACTCTTAGTGGCAAATTTGAGTCTTTTAGCTTGTTTTGTACTGTTTTGAGTCTTTTGAGTTGTCTTAGTTTTTTAGAGTTTAGTTTTGCATTCTTTGAGGCTAGTTTAGAGTTTTAAACTTAGTTTTACGTTTTTACTCAATTTCAAGTGTTTTAGCAATCCCTCATAATCCCCGACCTAGAACGATCCCTACTTACATTCTTTACTACAATTAACACAAGAGGGTTTAATTTGTGTGCTTATATATTTTCGCATCAACTACGGATTTGGGCTAATCTCAACGCATCCCGAGCGGATCTGACCCCCTGATCCTAGGAATGATATTTGCCTTGTTTGTTATGCTGACGCATATTACTTATCAAACTCGCACAAGGCACATCCCCGAATGGTTATGTCTTTACCGTTAAGGATTTCGCAATATCTTGGAGGTCCACGATATGACCTTAGTTGCGAAATCTTTGAATCATTCCAAGACTCACTACACTTCACACTGCCACGCGTGAGACATGGTTGAGAGTTCTTGTTGAGCATATTTGAAGTACTTGTTGTTTTCGTCCATCGTTGAGTCCTAACAACGATCCATGAAAACTATGGCACATGTATCCACCCGACGAAGACATGATACATCAACGAAATCAACACCAAGACATATTGTATCTACATCTACTTCAGCAAAGCAACAGGAGATTGAAGTCATGTGAACCAATCCCAAACAACCTTTGATAGGAGCATATTTATGTGACTTAGTTAGCTTGTTTTCTTCACTTTCATAGTTAGGTTGTGTTTATTATAGTGATTTAAGCTATTTTCGTTTGTTTGTAGGTCTAATTGGCAAAGTTGGCAAGAAAGTGCATTTTGAAGCATTTTAGAGCACTTTTGGGCTAAATTGGATTGCATGCATGTGGAGCACAAGGGATGGACGTTTTTGAAGATCAAGTGAAGCTAGGAACATGCTAAAGAGATGGAGAAATCAATTCAAGACTTGGAAGATGAGTAATCAGCTGCAAGGGCACCTAAAACCCTTCTAGAAGGTCTATCCCTTCTCTTATACATGAGTTGCACCCACCTTTCTAGAAGCCCTAGAAAGGTGGCGCCCCAAACTCTTCTAGAAGGTCAGAAATCAGCCAAAACACGCTCTTTCTAGAAGCCCTACAAAAGTGGCGCCCCAAACCCTTCTAGAAACCCTAAAATCTGCACAAACCCTAGTTCTTTTCCACCTTGGATTGAGGCCCAAGCCTTTGCCGAAAATCCTAAGCCTTTTCCCATCAGAATTTGTCAAAACCCTAGGCTATAAATATGTATTTTCAGCCACAAATTTGTAAACCATCCCCATATAATTCTAAAATCCTCTCAGCTGCAGAAACACACCATTTTACACCATTATACACCTTTGCCGCTCCCTTGGGAGGAAGAAGAGAAGCTTGACGTGCCTTCCATTGGAGCAAGGACCTTGTGCACAAGCCACCTACAACCATTGGAGTTCTAAGTGTTCTTTCTTCCCTCGTTTTAGTTTCAATGTTTATTTCAGTTTGCTTTTCAATTGCTATGAACATATGTAACTAAGTTTTTCTTAGTTAGAGGTGAATTCGAAGCCATAGACATATGTTTGATATGAATTGATTCCTTTCAGTTATTGTTTCATAAAACATTAATGTGATTTACTTATCTATTTGATTGATAACTTATTCGTGTGTGTTGATTAAGGATGAATAATTAGTTTGCATGCATGAATCTGATGCTAAATTATAAGGGAATTTCACCTAATCGTTATGAACTTATAATTAAAAGTAGTGGAGATTGCTAAATCGTGTTAAGTAGATTATTGGTTGGAGTATCATGCAGTTCATAGTTACGATAGCCTTGTCAATGCTTATGATTTCCATGGAACTTAATGATCTTTGAATGTATCTCTATCATGTTGTTCATATAAGGAACTTGAGAAGAATAATTTGGTTGCAATGCGTTGTTCATTCAATTCAATGAATTTAGGGAAATCTGAGAGTTAATTAGTGCATTCACGATTAATTTGGGGCATTGTCATTCATGGTTTAAAGAAACAATACTATAAATCGATTTATGTTGCATATGTTTATGTGTGAAGAAGGACCCTCTAACTAGCTTTTCACCCTTGAATTCACCTTAATTTCGTTTTAACTTACTTTATTTGCTGCAATTTATTTAGTTTTATCAAATTTGTCCAAAAACCCCCTTAGTTCCTCTTTGGTGTCTTAGTTTAGTTAATTGAGTTAAAATTGGTCTAATTTAGAGTTTTGAGTCTTCATAGTCTTAAATTCGTCCAAATCACTCCCTAGAGTCTGTTTTGAGTCTTTTTAACTTAGTTTTGCTGTTTTGAGTCAATTTGGTCAGTTTTGAGTCATAAGAGTCTAGTTTGTTGTTTTTTAGTCTAGTTAAGTGTTTTAAAGTTTAAATTGAGTAGATTAGCATCCATTCTAATCCCCAGCCTAAAACGATCCCTACTTACATGTACTACAATCATAGGGTTTCAATTTGAGTGTTGGATTATTTCACATCAACCTTGCCGACCTCTACATGATGTTACTGCCGAAGTCAACCTTCTAGAAGCTTGTCTGAGGAATTGGTATGCCTAACTATTCATATGCAATGCTTATAGTTCTCATTTGGAAGTTTTGTCAAACTCAGGGGGAGTATCCAGAAGTATACTCACTTGACCTTAATGTACTCTTTTTCCCTAAGCTTACGAGCATTTTTCCCACTGGGTTTTTGCTACCTAACTAGGTTTTGACAAGGCACCTATCCTGGGCTGGTTATACCCTTGTGAGATTCTCTATTTACGTCCATAAGATGTTTAGTTTTGACTTAATGCAACTTCTCACTTTTCTCCCTAGTCTATGTGTTTTCCCCCACCTTAGGTTTTACCATAGCGAGGTTTTGTGAGTTTTACCTTTTATGCATTCTTCTGTTGTTTTGAGACTCATATTCACTCATTGTGCCGACGAATTTATCAATTGTACTTACTTCATCGCTAAAGACCTAATGCACCATTTGTTTGACTCTTTACACACTCAAGGGAGAGTGTTGTTGTCCATTAGATTAGGAATATAATCGTGTAAATCTTATCATATATGGGATATCTTTATGGGATTCTACTCTATGTCTTAGATTATATGTTATCCTATTAGAGTTATAATTCTATTGGGGTAATGAATTTACCTTTCTTACAACTATAAATAAAGGCACAATGAGGTGGAATAACACACCTCACAATTACACCTCTCGCTCATTCTCTCTACTATGCTGCACCCACTCTCTCTTTATGTCCTATTTATGTTGTTTAGCAAATTATGCCAACAACAAACTCCCTATTTTAAACTACAATTTTATGCTTCAATCCTATGATATAGTCAATTAGCTTAATCGTGAACTCAAAACTAGATAAGTCCAACATATCCACTCTAATTATAGCTTAACTGATTCAAAATGCAAAATACAATTCAGCACGAACCACCAAAGCGAAACTAAATAGTACCCAACACCACCGTCACTAAGAGCAAGTCCAGCCTTGGATAGTGCTCGGGGGACGGGGGAGAGGAAAGGGCCCGAGGCCCGGTGGACAACCCTCTAGCCTTGGAGAGCCCAAGTGAGGGTGGGAGCCCGAGCACAAGGGGGTGGGGAATTGACAGGCCTACAGCTCGAGGGCCAGGCATTTTTTTTATTTTTTTTGTGTCAGCCCGAGGGCCTGCAGCCCCATTTCCATGTTTTTTTTATTTTGTATTATTTAAACAAACAAAAAAACTAATATTTTATTGCCTATTGCCAGGGGGAGGGCTTCAAGGGTGGAAATGCAAATGGCAATTACTGTTCATTAATGGCAGTTACTATTCATTAAAGGCAGTTACTGTTCAAAAGGGTGAATTCAATAGTGACTGGCAATCCACATGGCTGGAGCAAGTTGACAGGCCCCTGCTCGGGCCTTCTCCACTAGCTCGGGCTCCTCATGGCTGGAGCAAGTTGACAGGCCCTCAGGCCTTTTCTTCTCCACTGTCCCCCGGCCTATTGACAAGGCTGGAGCTGCTCTAATACAGCCCTAAACCCTATTTGCCACAATCATCTCTCACTACAATTAAAACCTGACATTAACATCCGAAATAAAGCAATTATTTTTCCATGACCGTACATTAAAAAAAAAAAAACAAAAAGAGAGAAAACGACAAAGGTTTTTCATTTGTTTTACCGACGTGTCACGCACGGATGACTCCTGTATGCACGCTGCACCCATTTTTAGCCAATCACCTCACAAGTACAAAATTCCAAATCCATGACTACGTCATTAATCTTTCCCACGCACCCAAAAAAATAAAAATAAAAACTCTCTCCCTCCCCCCTCGCTCTGTTTGTATCTCTTCCCAAAACGTGGATCACAAGAGGGCTCACCTTATCCGTCCATGTCTTCCAATCTCTGACAAAAATATCTTCCCATATATGTATATTTGGAAACAAAAGGGGGAGAAATCGCTTCCCCTTTTTTTTTCCTTCCAAAACCCTAATTCTCCGCATCCCATTTTTCGATTTAGATTTCGATTGTGAGTTAGGGTTTTATGGAGCAGCATGACACAAATTCCATACAAATTGTAAACGGCCCGTCGTTGGCCCACTGCGCCTGGCTCGAAATCCGGTTGTTTTACGTCCGGGTTGAGCCCTGCGTCATCGGGAGTGTTCCCGACTACCTCAACTTGGGATATCGCTTGAAATCAGCGGGACCTGCGTTCCGGCGTCGGACTCGGCCTCGTTCACGCTCCGCCGCGATCGGGTCGATAAGGAGTCGTCGGAGATGACGTACGTCAGCACCGATAGAGTGAGGGTCACCGGTGGGGTGGAGTTCGAGGTGTACGAGAACAATGACATGGTTCTGTGTGTGTCTCTGGAGCGGATGGAGGGTGTTTGGCTAGACGGAAATGCGGGGGGATTGGAGAACGATTCGAGAACGGGGTGGAGTATGGATTGCTACATGGCCGCCTCGATCAATTCGGGTTCTTCCTCGTTTTTTCTGCCGAAACTCGGGGTCTCCGCCCCGTCAATTGAGGTTTATATCGCCGGGTATTGCTCCGGTGTGCCTGTGATATTGACAAAAAAACATACAGCATAGTCCGAGGCGGAAGGCCCCCAGGCACGCTGCGCTCGATGCCATTCCGGAGGATGAGGAGGTTGGGAAGGAGCACAGCAAGGGCTGTAATGGGATGATTCACCATCGGAAACTTCAGGTATTGAAATGTTGCCATTGATTTGTAGTTGAAAGTTTTGTTCTTTGTTTTTTGATTGAATTGAATATGGTTTCGGTAATCGTTGGTAGCTAGCTTGTGAATTTGTGAGGACTTTGGTGGTGGCGGTTGTAGAGAATTTGGATTTCTGATTAATTTATGTAGGTGGGAATAATTCATGTCAAAGGATGCACAATAGTTTGTGGCCTTCTAGCATATATGGCTATTGTAGATGGGAAATTGTGTTTGCGAGTGTAGGTACATGTATATGAGGCTCTTAAACTACGCTTTTGATTGAATTGCAGTATTTTGAGGCTCTTCAAAATGCTCCATGAGTCACTGTTCTGTCGAACATACTTATTTTAATTAAGGGAATGTTGCTGTTAAGTGGGATGATAGTATAATCCGCCATTACAGCTACAGGGGACCGAAACTTTGTAAATAATTGTTGTGGATCATGTATTTAATTTATTGCTCTCAAGTTTGATCCAGTACTTTTCAAAACCTGCGGGTTCATATCTCATAGATTATTTATATCACTTGGAAACTATCCATTTTGTGGTTTTCTAAGTGAGGGAGAAGGGGTTGCGTTAAGTTTTTTCCCCTCTAGATATGGTTGTTGAAGGTTTCTGCTTGGATGGAAATGTTTGTTGTTTCTTTGATAACTTACCTCCCATTCTGGGTTGAGAAATGGAAAGTTCCGAAAACTAAATGAATTTAGGGCTTTGTAAGTTAAGCGACAGCCTAGCGCACAACCTAGGGTCCTTCAATTTTTTGGTGCACGTATACACGCGAAACATATAGATCATTGGGGGAATTGCAGCTAGATTAGCTTCATTTTGCAAATGCATTAGTAGCAGTATATGTTCTTTTTTCAGTGGGGTTTTGTGAACATATGATTCCCAAGCTTTTATTGGTGATTAATCTTCCTGCATTTGTTATCGTTTTGGGTTGGGTTAGGCTTTAGCCAATTAGCCCCATTACTTAGCCAAGCCTCTGCACTGGAGGAAAGAAGCTTATTTATCATCTGTAGTGTTAAATGATTTGGAGTCCTTGATTGGCGATCCTATGCAGATTAGAGACTCTGAAATTGAAGAGTATGAGTCAGAAGGGAAAATTGGACGTCATTTCGACTCCGATGAAATGTACACTGGTGAGGACGGCCAACTCACATGGTTTAATGCTGGGGTTAGAGTTGGTGTTGGAATTAGCCTTGGGATAGGGATTGGTGTTGGATTGCTCATGCGTTCCTATCAAGCGACTACCAGTAATTTCCGGAGGAGGTTTCTCTGAAGTGGATAATCAGAAATGCTTTTGGGAAAGTCAAGGGGAATACAATAATGAAATATTGAAGATTGTGAGGAAGTGAGAACGGCATGAACACAAGTCTGTTGAGCATGAGTTTTTGCAGTCGGGTTGGAAGTTTACTTCACTCCAAAGGCCGGTTACTGGACCATTGAAATGTTGTTTCAATGAAACATCGACACGGTGACAATGTGGAGAACCAGCTCAGCCTTCCGAGGCAGGAAAATAAGCTTTGAAGATCTGAGGGAGCTGTAGGTAATAGAAAAGACTTGTTTAGCAGCCGGAACAAGCTTGTACGAGGATTGACTTTGCTTTCTTGAAGATGCATGTATTTGTCTATTTTTTTCATATCTTGTAGAAAATTTTGCGGTCCTTGGAGTGTTGGTTGGGGCTTTCACTTGTACTCACGTGTTTTTATTTTCTCGCTCATTCCTCCATTTAATAAAATTCGATGTGAGAAAGCAGTGCGCAAGCTGTCGATGAATAATTGAATTGTTTCTTCCTGCCCTGTAGCCTGTAGGTAGTAGATACATGTGTTTTGTGATCACATTTTTTATTTTACATGAGATTATCATACGTCATTCAGGAGACTTCTTTTGTACAACTGTTGTACGCAATGCCTTTTCCGCGACCTGTCGGTACAACCATGATTCAGAATCCAAATTATGCAAAATGTGTAGCAGCCAAATCATATTCCCCTCTAATCCAATCTAATAATATAGTAATATACCAAACCGAAACAAACTAAAGCAGAGTTGTACTACAATTACTCGCCCACGCTCCATCGCTTTCTTACCAAGACTCCAAATGGGTTAACTTTGTCAATACCACGCTACTGGCTATTTTATCATAGAACTGTTATTAGCATTCTAGCGAGAAGAGTGCATAGAAATGTAAAATGATAATTTTAGAGTGTTAATAATAATTATTTTCGTTAGTAAAGGGCAATAATCAAAATAAAATGTTGGAAATAGTAATTTCAAATTAGTCAAGCCAGATATAGGTATATTCCAAATGGAAAACTAACCAAAAGCCCCTGAAAAGTTTCCTTTTAATCATAAGGACAAAATTTTTTAGTAATACCCAAACTGGGCATAAGAAAGATGACAAATGAGGGCTTCAAAGTGACAAAACATGCAGAAACTCTTGAAAGCTTTTAGACAATAATTGAATGCAAAATAATAAAGGGCACGAGCTTCAGGATATAAACCATGCAAGAGGATTCACATGGGTACACAACCATGCAGAAGGATTCACATGAGTTCACATGGCCCTTACCAAAGCAAAAAGAAGAAAAGACAAAATCCTGTCAGAATCAAAAACAATGTCTACAGATTCAGAAACAGTGAAGATAAGGCACACCATCCAATTGTAAAGAATTTTGTATGTTAGCATCCTCATTTATTGTATATAAGGAGAATTTCCTTTCATTGTAAAAACACGGAAACAACACAGCAGAGAAACACCATACTCACACCAACCTTCAATCATTAAACACTCAAGCATCCAAAACCTTCCTAGTATCATTTGTAAACATTTCTTTGTAACCACTTCTCTTTGTAAACATCCTATATATCAATAAAAGTTCAAGCGTACATATTCAAGCAATCTCCAAGTCTTAAGTAAGTTTTCTTTTCTTTCTTTAGTGTGTTTGTTTAATTAGACTTCTAGTCCAAAACAGGGAAACACTATTGTAGTTATATTATTAACCTACTAAACTAGTGATCATACTTTGTTCGAGCACTCTGTTATAGTTGAATGTTTGCCATACAAATAATGAAGGAATTATTTTGAAAAACATGTTCATTTGAGCAACATCATATAGCATGCAATTAACAATTAAAGGCGGAATCATGCTTGTATGCACCCAAAAACAAAACATTACCATGAAATTCAAAGCCTAGTAGATTGGTGAACCAATAATCAACTCAAAACAAAGTGAGTTGAAATTAATACCTTTGTAGATTCCTCTTTGCATAAGCAAAGGCTAATCACCCAAAGAGATAGGGCCTTCATTCCTTGCTTCTTAGATCCATGGATTTGGATGGAAGAATAGGTTCTCCAAGTTCCCAAAATTGAGAACCTCTAAGTCTCTTCACCAAGGTTAGATTGTAGAAGAAATGAGTGACCTTGGAGTAGTAGGATTGCTAGATGTACCCTCCAAGGTGTTGGCCTCTTTAGAGAGAAAATGGAGAGACAATTCTCACCAATTTTCCCCAAAAATAAACCCTTTTAATCCTTAATGAATATTTGGCTATAAAGTCATTTATATAGTCACTTCTTTAAGTGACCTAAATAACCAAAACCCTAATTCATCACCATATGGCCGGCCACCTAAGGAATTTTGGGCTTTTGGGCTTTAATGAATCTTTATTCATTAAATTGTCATACAACTTAAGTTAATGGGCTTGACGTTCGAAGCCCATTAGGCCTTAAGGTCCAAAACTATCCCCGAGGTCTTTAACGAACTTATTCGTTTGATTAATTAACATATTAATTAATCCTTGCCATAAATAAATGATTAAACCATTTAATCATTCTTACTCATTTCCGTTTAATCTCCAATCTCTACCTTTTATGGTGTGCGATCCATTAGGTTCCTTTTAGCGAGGTAGTGGGCGATTAAAACCATTTTACATCGATTGTGAATTGAAACTATTTTCAATTCTCCCTTTAGTGATTACACACGTTTAGGGCTTCCACAAACCATGGTTGACGCCTAGCAGCATGTCATGGTTACCCAAGCTAATCAGAAGAGGTTAGAGAACCTATTCAGTTCGGGATTACAAATGCAATACAGTCTTTCTCTAATCTAATACTCTTGACCACATTGTTTGGTTTGATAGTTTATTTGTTCATGTCTACTATCCAATGTGAATCTTGTGCTTATATGATTTACTTGAATGTGATTTGGAACGCATTCCCTAATCTCATTCATACTCTGACCAGAGATTCTAAATCATATCATAGAGTATTCTCCCTCAACTGTTTGAAGGTTAGAGATCCCTTGTTGCGCATTCACTTGTCTCCATAGCTAAGTCACTTGACCCCAACGATGCCGTGGACACCCCGAGGGGGTGACTTTGACATAATCAAAGATCAAGGACTTAACCACAAGACAACTGTGATGCCTCAGGTCAAATGACTACTTTGCATTATCCCAACCATGAGTTCTTATGTGACATGGAATATGAGAACTCTTCGTTGATCACGTTCAGTGTACTCATTCTCTATTGAGCACCTACGTACTTGTCTTGATGTCACACACACCAATGACTCGAGACTAATCACTCTCCCTGAGAGAAGACATAGTACGTACCGATCTTAACAGACTGTCAATGCCCAATTGACAATCCTATGATCAGGAACATTTAGGATGTGTCTACGAAAGAATGGTCTCATGAATCTAACTTCATTAGATTACATTCTCCCAATCACATATTCCTTGGACTTTATCGTTTAAGCATATAACATTTATATGAGACGGCTCAAACAATAATCTTTGCCCTTTATATGTAAAACTAGATTAGTTTAACATGTGAAATGTCCGTAAAGTATCATCACATGATTGGCTTTAGGGCACATTTCCAACAATCTCCCACTTGCACTAGAGCCAATCAGCTTGGTCATCAGTATGATACCTCTTCTGTAGTCATTTCATAAATGGCTGAGTAGTAGGCCTAGACAGTGGATATCTATATGTGTTATCCATAGAAGTAACCTTGAGTATAACGACTTCACCATTATACATGATTCTCAATCATGTGGTTCAGTCTCTCATTTGAGTTCGGATCTTGATGAGACCTTGATTCCCAGGCTTGAGCTATCGCCCCATTAGTGTCATACACTTTCTGGTTGGAATCGAATAGAGAGTTCATAAATGAACTTTCTCATCCAAACAACATTGTTGTAAACTTCTATATGGCAATATATCTTGCATTCATAATGGAACACACTAAAGTCATTACTTTAATGTTTCCATCCAAATATCTCTTTAGTCATAATAAAGAGATATTCGTTTATCTCTTCATTCATAATGAAGAAACATCCAATGATGGATTATATTCATAATCTAATACATTTACGCTTCCATTACATTACTTTGATTCTTCCTCGATCTTTGAGGAATTTATCCTTTAGTATTTCTTAAATACTTAAGGACTCACTTGACAGTTGCCATGGTTCTGATCCTGGGCTTGCACTGATATCGTCTTGTACCGTTCTAGGTACAACTCATATCAATGTTTTTCATACAATATGAAATACATAAATAACCTTTCTGCGTATGCATAAAGGATTCAATTTACGCATTATTTCTTTGGGAGTCAAAGGGTACATTCCCTTTGAGAAGGGCAACTTGCTAGTCTCACTAGAATCGTCCTTCTTATTGAAGTTTATCATCATATGAGAAACTTCCTAGCATCCATTGTCTATTATTAGGGATTGATATAATCCAATTATATCATGAAATATATCATTATAGATTTCCAGTTGAGTACATTCCCTTTGAGAAGGGCAACTTGCTAGTCTCACTAGAATCGTCCTTCTTATTGAAGTTTATCATCATATGAGAAACTTCCTAGCATCCATTGTCTATTATTAGGGATTGATATAATCCAATTATATCATGAAATATATCATGATATAATCCAATTGATATAATCCAATTATATAATCCAATTATTATTAGTCAGGTAGAAAATATAAAATTAGAAAATAATAAGCATAATCATTTGTTAAACCAGTTGTTAGAGCATTTTCAGAAAAATTCTATAAAAATAATTAGACAAAATTTAGATTATATTACATCTCAGTTAGAAGATAATAATAAAAATATTCAAATGTTTCCTAGCAAAAGAGAGATAAAAGAGCTTATTAAGCCGAAGCAAGTAGAACTTAGATCACTAGAAATAGTTGAGCAGCTAAAATTAGAAGTTCAAAAAATTCAATTAGAATTAGTGATATTAATTTATTCGATACTTACATGACAAAAATAAAAGGACCAATAGGAGAAAAGATTTGGAATGAATGGCAAAAGCATCCAAAGAAAAATGATATTGCAATAAGACCTAGAATTCAACATGTATATGATATACTTAGACAAGAGTGTAGTCAAATAAAAGCTAAGAGACAAATTAGGAAACAATTTTATATAAGTTGTAAAATAATAGATTTACCACAATAGTATGGTTGTTATAAGAAAAATAAGCATAAGAAAATATACAAAAAGAAATATAAGTCATATAAACCCTACAAACAGCATAAGAATTTTAGTATAAGACATTCAAGAACATATAGGAAAATAAACTATATTCCAAAACAATTTAGAAAAAGAAGTGGCAGACCTTAGATTAGAAAATATAAAGCACCAAAAGATAAGAGTAGTTGTAAATATTATTCATGTGGAGAAGCTGGACATATTAGACCCAAATGTCCAAAATTAGGGAAACAGTCGAAAGAAAAAGTACATTTGATGGAGTTGTTTAAGTTAGAAGAAGACGAAGATATTCAATCAATATACAATTTATATAATTTAAGTGATAATGAGAGTATTTATAGTATAGAGAGTATTAACATGATAGATTCAAACTTAAAAGATTCAAGTAGCACAAATAGTGATCTAGAAGAGTATATGTGTGCATTCATAGAAAAACAGCATAAAGAAAAATATAAATACATTAATTTAGGTTGGCCAAAAAAATGTCATAAATGTAGTAAATTAGTTGCAAATAAATACTATAATACATATTCAATATTATGTGAAAAGTGTTATAGTAATATGTTATTAGAAGTTAATTCAGTAGAATCAACAGAATCACAAGAAAGTACTTAAATATTAAGAAATATTGTTCATAGTATAGAAAAACCAAAAAAATAGTTCTTTAATTACCATAATTGTGAAATAGAATTAGCAAAAAAACATAAGATACAAACAACAGCTATGATAGATATATGGAGTACAAAGAGTGTCATAAGAGAATAATTAGTACCAGAAAAATATAGACAAAAATTAGCAAAACCAGTTAGAATAACAATATTTGATGAGAGACCAGTTTACTTAACACATTGTATAAATAATGAGTTTATTAAAGTAGAAAAACAACAATTTAATTTATCATTAATATTTGTTTCACCAGTAGGATCATATCCATTCATTTTATGTTTAAACTTTTTAAAAAGCTTACAAGGGTTTTTATTTATAAATCCTAACATAACATTTTTCAAAAGAAGCATTACAATCACTGACCAAAGTAATACTGTAGAAGCATACAAAAGCATAAGTATAGGAGACTTTAGTGGCCAAGATAGTTATTATTTAGAAAACTCAAAAGAAAATGATGAGCATAATAACGTAGAGGAGTTTGATGAAGGCATATATGAACATGAATACCCGATTTTAGAAAAACGAAACAGCATAGAAATATTACAGTTAAGGAAATCAAAGAGTTTAGAAGAATTATTACAATTAGCAGAACAAACTAAAATTATAGGAGAAGACCCACAGTTACATTAGAGTAAAAATAAAATACTAGTAAAATTAGATATAATTAACCCAAATTTAACTATTAAGACGATTGATATGCCTTATAGTTTAATAGATAAACAAGAGTTTGAGCAGCAAATAAAAGAGTTGTTAAATTTAAAAGTAATTAGACCCTCAAAGTCTAGACATCGACAGCAGCATTTATTGTAAGAAAACATTCAGAACTAAAGAGAGGTAAGGCTATAATAGTTTATAATTACAAGAGATTAAATGATAATACATATGAAGATACTTATAAATTACCAAATAAGGATGAGCTTATAAATAAAATTCAAGAGAATAAATATTTTAGTAAATTTGATTGTAAATCATGATTTTGGCAAATACGATTAGCAGAAGAATAAATTCAGTGGACAGCTTTTACTTGTCCAGAATGACATTTTGAGTGGCTAGTTATGTCATTTGGACTTAAAAATGCTTCTTCAATCTTTCAAAGAAAGATGGATCAAATTTTCAAAAAATATGATAATTTTTGTAGTGTTTATGTAGATGATATTTTAGTACATAGTAAAAATAGAAATGAATATAGGAAGCATTTAGAGATAGTATTACAAGAATTTATCAATAATGGAATTGTGATTAGCAAAAATAAAATAGCATTAGAAAAGTAAGATATAGAATTTTTTTAAATGTATATTAAGTCAGATACAATACAATTACAATATCATATAACTAAAAATGTGTTAGATTTTCCAAACAAATTATAAGATGAGAAACAGTTACAAGCATTTTTAGGATTTTTAAATTATGCAAGAAATTTTATCCCTGATTTAGGAAGAAAAATAGCAGTATTGCATAATAAAACTAGCAAAACAAGACAAAAATATTTTAATAGTGAAGATATTAAATTAGTTCAAAATATAAAAAAAGAAATTACTAAACTTAAGCCATTAACATTACCATTAGATGATAGTTATAAGATAGTTGAAACAGATACTTCATCATTAAGATGGGCAGATATACTATACCAGAAAAAGCATAAGGAGTCATCAAAGAATGACGAACAAGTTTGTAGATATTCATCAGGAATGTTGATGCACAAAACCAGAGGTCGTGGAACAACATAAATCCGACCGTGAATCTGCAAGAAAGTAAAGAACACAAGATGTATCGTGGTTCACTCCAATGTTTGGGCTACGTCTACACTGATATTGTATTTCTCTGTTTGTGAGAGGATTGTGAGGGTGAGAGCTCTCAGAGAAAGAGAGAATTTGAGAAAGCTCTCTGTTTATGAGGATGAGAGCTTCTCTATGGGATGTGTTTAAACTTTGTCAGAGATCTTTGGCAAAGTTATATGTGGTACCCGAGGAGCTGATGTTGCGTGTGGAAAGTGGTGCTTCTTCGGAATCTGGAGAGTGGTGCCTCTTCGATTTTTGAACCAACGGCCCTATTGCCCTTTCTTTTATAAGGGCACCAATTGTGTGCAAGAAGTACATTCAGAGAGTTATTACTTGTAGAAATTTTTCCCTTACTTCAGAGATTTATTGCACCTCATTTCTCCTTCATCATTTCTGAGAATGTCTAACCCATCCGACTGTCGTTTTGACTTGAACTTTGGTGAAGAGGCAGTCATGCCTTCTCAAGACAACATATGGCGCTCATCCTTCTTATCCCCTACTGGTCATCTTACCGTTGGGGACTCTGTGATGAAGAATGATATGACCGCTGCGGTGGTGGCCAGGAACTTTCTCACTCCCAAAGATACTAGACTACTTTCCAAACGGTCTGATGAGTTGGCTGTTAAAGATTCTCTGGCTCTCAGTGTTCAGTGTGCAGGTTCTGTGTCTAATATGGCCCAACGCTTGTTTGCTCGAACCCGCCAAGTTGAATCATTGGCGGCTGAAGTGATAAGTCTCAAACAAGATATCAGAGGGCTCAAGCATGAGAATAAATAGTTGCACAGGCTCGCACATGACTATGCTACAAACATGAAGAGAAAGCTCGACCAGCTGCAGGAATCTGATGGGCCGATTTTACTTGATCATCAGAGGTTTGTGGATTTGTTCCAAAGGAATTTATTGCCTTCATCTTCTGAGGCTGTACCGCGTAATGAAGCTCCAAATGATCAACCTTCGGTGCCTCCTCCTTCTGGGGTTCTGTCTAGTACTGAGGCTCTGAATAATCACCCTCTGGTGTCTCCTCTTTCTGGGGCTCTGCCGACTGCTGAGACTTCTCCTGAGCAACCTTTGTGAAGGCTCTATCTTGTTTGTTTATTTTGATTCATGTATATGTACATATTTGTAACTTATCGGAGATATCAATAAATAAGTTTTACTTCATTTCAACATATTGTGTTAAATACACTAAGGTCTTCTTCACTAAGTTCTTTGAATTTTTCCTTTTGTTGAAGCTTGTATGTTGAAGCTTTCTGAGTGAAGCATGTAGGTTGAGGTAGTGCTCCCTTAATTTCCCAAGTGAGAAAAACTTTTCGGTTGGAGACTTGAAAAAATCCAAGTCATTGAGTGGTCGTGAGACTTCCAAGTATCAAGGTGTGTATCATATGATATGAGTCACCCAAGTCTCCGGTCGAGAAAGTTGACAAATGAGATGTCTTGCTAGTAACCAAGTTTCCAAAGTAACAAAACTTCACAATTTTCCTTTCTAAGTGGTAGCCCAAAACTTCTCCTTCATATATATTTGTTATGAAAGTTGTTAAGCCCAAAGAAGAAGAGGCCTAGGCAACAGATTTAGAAATTTTAGGGATAATTAATTCACTTGAAGCATTTTCTTTATTTTTACATAATGAGTTATTTACGATTAGAACAGATTGTTAAAACATAGTTTCTCATTATAATAAGATACATGCTAATAAACAAGAAGTCCGAAGATGAGTTAATTTTTTTGATTCAATTACATGAAATGGTTTTAAACCAATTTTTGAACATATAAAAGGTAATGACAATACATTAGCCGATATATTATCAAGATTAATTTGTTGAACATGTATGGAACATCGTGAACCATCATCAGCAAATAGCACAAGGCCGCAAGGCATAAGAGCTTCTTTCAATAGCATAATGATGCACCTTCAACCTCCTCTATTCAGTGGATTTCAAATTAGTATAAGCAGACCAGCATTATCACAAATACCTACTTTCAACTTTAATGGCAATATTGTTGAAAGAATCAGAAATCCAACCCTGAGATATAGGTCAAGAGCACCAGGGCTTTCTGATAGACAACAGGTTCTCTTAGATAATTTTTGAAATATCCAAATCAAGCAGCCAAGCATGAGGTTAGGTCATGAAGAATTAATTAGAGCCTTGGAACAAAAATTTGATAGTTTTAATTTTAATTTCCATCAAATCCAGCATTATGTTCATTCTCTTGAGCACAACCTTCAAGTCATCTCTATAGAACATGAGTCTTTACTCAATAAGTTTACCAAAATAAACCAAGAACTCCAAGCTCTTAGAATACAGCAGAAGGCAAATGATACCCTGAAAAGGGAATTGAGATAGGTTTAGAAATTGATCAGTATAAGAATAAAGAAAAAGAGGTTACTGAACCCATAGAACAAGAGGCTAATGAGCCCATAGAAGAAATTAAGATTGAGCTCTTAGAAGAAGACATTGAAATGGAACAACATCAAAATAATGAACAGCATCAGATTCTGAGTGACAAGGAAAAACAAGAAAAATATGAAAGTTTTCTTAGGAATACATCTTCAGACTTAATATTAGATGATATTTTATTAAAAGAAATTTCAAAAGAAAAATTAAGAATAATGCCACCAGATATGCAGAATGAGATCCTGAGCAGAGTATCACAGTCCATGAAGGAGTTACAATTACAATTACAATGTATTTTGTATGAGTCCATCTTTGATCCAAAACCAGGAATGAATATTATTACAAAGATGTATCCATCATGTCATTGTGATAGTATATAGAATTGTATTTGTAAACCAGAGGTTAGCATAGCTGTGGTCAGGATTAACATGAGAGATTTTAGACCAAGACATTTTAGTTATGAGCATCAGAAAAAGTATAGTGTAGTAGAAGTTACCCCTGCCTTACTATTAGAGTTTGGTTATCTCGATAAAATATTCATCAACGGTATTTCCCAATTAGAATCATTTCCTGAAAAGCTTATAAAAGTAGCAGAAGATTATCTAGAAAGGTGGAAATAAATTTGCATAAGCTTTATCAGTAGTTTTCCAGATTGGTATGTACATATGCATAAGGAGAAAGCTAGGCATATAGTCATGATTAATAAAGAATCCTTTAGACTATCCCCTATCTCCTCATATAAGTGGACTCCTTCATACAAAGATATTTTAAAATTTAAGGGGATCCAAATGTATGTCTTAGATGAGTTTGAAGATTTTAGGTATGATATAGTATTAATAGCAGAGGAAGAAGAGATGTATATTTACAGCAAGACAATGATCAGTTATCAGCCTTATTGGAAGTCTCAAAATTTCAAAGAAGAAACAGCAGAAATATACTACAAGGTGAAAGAAGATAGAGAAAGAGATGCAAAGCTAGTAGAATGTGATGAACAATACTGGAATAATTTGACAGAAGAAGAGTTTCATAGCATTGACAACATGATGGAAGTAAGAAGATCTAGCTGTAAATTAACATAAGTTTAATAACATAATGTAAAATAATGTTTTCCTAAACAGAAATGTCAACATCATTGTGAACCCCGCTGTAATGGCATAAGAGTAAATAAGGAAAATAACCTAATCCATTATGGAATTTTTATACACAAAATGTCAATTTGATTAATAATAAATAGTGTCAGATCCTTTTCGTTAAAACTCCTTATTCCAAATCCATAAGCATAAGCTCTATATGTCCCATGACTAGGACATTTTTATGGTGCTGCTAGTCGTGGTACGTTAAAAGATGCTGCCTCCTTTTTCTAAAGAGTAAATTGTAACAATGGTCCCATAACTTTAATGAAATTGGAGTAATGGTCCCTCAACTAAAAATTTATTACCATTGGTCCCTCAACTCATCAAAATGTGTAGCTATGGTCATTTTCATCAACTTCGTTAGAATTTTGTCAAAATAAGTTATGTTTTAAGGATCATTGCTACAATTGGGGTCTCTCAACTCATCAAAACATGTAGTTATGATCATTTTCGTCAACTTCTTCAAAATTTTGTCAAAATAAGTTATGTTGGAAGGACCATTGCTACAATTATGTTAAAGTTGAGGGATCATTGATTCAATTAGGTTAAAGTTAGGGGACCATTTCTCCAATTGGAGGAACTAATGGTAATGAATTTTTAGTTGATGAACCATAATTGCATGTTTTGATGAGTTGATGGACCAATGGTAATGAATTTTTAGTTGATGAACTATAATTGCATGTTTTGATAAGTTGAGGGACTAATGGTAATGCATTTTTAGTTGAATGATCATTGCTCCAATTAAGTTAAAATTAAAAGATCATTGCTAAAATTTATCTTTCCTAAATAAGAGGAACGAAGTACGTCCAAAAATAAACAAAACAAAAAAGTTTTGGGGACATAAGGGGAATTATGTAAAATGGGAGGGGCAAGTAGTGGGTGAACAGAGCGGCAGAGAAATGAGAGCCATCACTAGACTTAACCCCAAGAAATGCCCAAAATTACAAGCGTAAAACCCTAATCCACCATTACCACCACCACCACCACCACCACCGACCATGAGCACCACCAGATCCCCTGTGACAATGCCCCACCGTAACAGCCCTACCACCTCACCCTCATCGCTTCCCTTGGTCGTCACTCTCAATTGCATCGATGATTTTGGGATGGAGCAGGACTCCTTGTCCGGCGTTGCTGCCGTCGAGCACGTGCCGCTCAGTCGCCTCGCGGAAGGCAAGATCGAGTCTGCCTCCGCCGTGCTCCTCCAGTCCCTCGCCTATCTCCCACGGGCCGCCCAGCGCCGCCTCCGCCCCTACCAGCTCATCCTCTGCCTCGGCTCCGCCGACCGCGCGGTAGACTCGGCCTTGGCCGCAGACCTGGGGCTCCGGCTCGTCCACGTAGACGTATCGCGCGCCGAAGAGATTGCTGACACGGTTATGGCGCTCTTCCTCGGGTTGCTGCGCCGGACGTACATGCTCTCCCGCCACACACTCTCCGCTTCGGGATGGCTCGGCTCGATCCAACCGCTGTGCCGCGGGATGAGACGGTGTCGAGGCTTGGTTTTGGGGATTATCGGTAGATCTGCGTCGGCCAGGTCTCTGGCCACAAGGAGCTTGGCCTTCAAAATGAACGTTCTCTATTTTGATGTTCAAGATGTAGAGGTACTGATTCGATCAAATTTAGTTCTCTGAAACTCATATTCTGCTAAACTGAACTAAAAATCGATGTTTAGTGGCTCGAAGAGTGCATCTTTTGGAGTTTGTGAATTCATTTTTAAGTTTCAACATTTGAGTAGCTGAAATATGTGACATTTGAATGTGCTTTTTATTGTTCATATTGATATTGTTGAGACAGTGAACTTCTTTCTGATGTTTATTGAAGCATATTATGATGGAAAATGTGGAAAAGTTTGGGTATTCGATCCTAATCTACGTTCCCAACCTAAATTGTGGTATAACTGTATAATTGACTATGAATCTGATAAAAGGTCGTACCCAGTGCACAAGGCTCCCGCTTTACGCAGGGACTATGAATCTGATAGCGGAAAAAAAAAAAAACAACAAAGAGAGACAGTAGATTCAGTTCATTTTGATGTTTGAAGTTCAATTGTGGTTCATTAATATTTTCTTTTCGGATTGGAAATGGGTTAGTTTTATTGGAGCAGAATGCATTACTTGTCGAGACATTGTGAACTTTTAGTTTTTTACTTATTTAATTATCTATTGGGGTGGTGGGTACACGTTGATGTTTTAGTTGCGAAGTACTGCTTCCCAGTATCCTTAAGATTATATGAATTCTGGAAAGTATAGTGTCTTGAAATGTTTTCACTATATATTTTTCATATTAAGCGACTTGTAAACTTAATGAAACTTCTTATGGAAATAAACTTTGTTTTTGCCACTTTTATTAACTAAGAATTGCCTGGTTGAATTTATTATGTACCGTATAAACGTTTTGCCTGATACAATATCTCAGGTGAATGGAAAAGTGAGCAGGTCTCACATAAGCTTTCCGTCTGCTGCCAGAAGAATGGATACACTTAATGATTTATTGGCTGCAAGTGACCTCATCTCACTGCACTGTGATCTGACGAATGAAACAGTTCAGATTCTAAATGCTGAATGCTTACAGCATGTAAAGCCTGGTACATTATTCTTCATTTTGCCCCTGTTTAAGGAGTTTTGTGGTCCTTGTATTTTATATTAGCATGGAATGATTTTAAGTCTTGTTGTGCAGGAGCATTTCTGGTAAACACAGGAAGCTGTCAACTATTGGACGATTGCTCTGTGAAACAGCTTCTGATTGATGGAATTTTAGCTGGTTGTGCTTTAGATGGTGCTGAAGGGCCACAATGGATGGAAGCATGGGTATGCTAACTCTTTGTGGGCTATCGATATGTTACCATAGGCTGTGTAACTGTGTCAATTTCTGGCAAATACTTGTGCTTGATTGCTTCAGTATGCTTTTCATTATATCCAGTTAGTCTAGTTCCTCTTTCGCTCCATTGCTGGAGTTTTTTGCTACTTTCTTGGCATGTTTGAATGTCAGGACTTGCTCATAAAAGCTTGGGAGCTTTCAACTATTTATAGACCATATTCTCTTGCAAACTGTACGCACTAATAGGCAACTTATGTGTATGTCGGGTTGTTTTCGTTCTAGCCGTGCCCATCTTCTCATTGATTGCCCACTTGGTATCTGAATTATTAGATGTAGATTTTTCTTATAGGAGTAGGAAAAATAATGCACCTGCATTCTTAGCATAAATTGTCTTTGAACTAACATGTGGCTATGTAGCCCTTCTTTGAAACCACTTGGTGTTTCGTGTGCTGTTAAAATGTGATAAGATAACTTTTGGGCATGAAAGGTGGAAGGGTATGGAAATTTCACCCGCTTCTGGATGATAGTATATTCTATGTATTTTTCGTCTTTATTCCTACACATGCATGAATGATGCCCATCAGGAGCATCTTATTTCGATATACCAGGTTGGTGCTAAGATATCTTATTATGGGTTTACTTCAGGTAAAGGAGATGCCCAACGTGTTGATACTTCCACACAGTGCAGATTATAGTGAAGAAGTATGGATGGAGATAAGGGAGAAAGCTATCTCCATATTGCAGACATTCTTTTTTGACGGGATTGTTCCAAAAGATTCTGTATCTGATGAGGAGAATGAAAGTGAAATAGGTGATAAAAATGAAGAGTCGGATAAGCTGGACAGAGAAAGTAACTTGCAGCTATCCGTTGTTGAGCAACCAACTGAAGTCAATCATGCAAGTTCGGAAAGCTCTCAGAATAAAGAAGCTATTCAATCCAAGGAGTCTCTTAGCCAGCACCAACTTTCAAATTTATCTCAAAGTGCCACTCGACCTGATGGAAGACGAGGCAGATCAGGTAAGAAAGCCAAAAAGAGGCACGCACACCAAAAAACCCGGCAAAAATCAGATGATCCTTCACGAGAAATAGAAAGTACCTCGCAGCAGGAGGAAGATACAGCTATGAGTGGAACTGATCAAGCATTAAGTTCAAGTTCTCGGTTTGCCTCCCCAGAGGACTCGAGAAGTAGGAAAACTCCAATAGAATCAATGCAAGTATCTCCTTCCGAACAGCTTCAAAAATCTATTAAGAGGCTCAGTGGAAAGCCTGGTGAGCTGTTGAAGGATGGGTATGTTGTCGCTTTGTATGCAAGAGATCGTCCCGCTCTCCATGTCTCAAGGCAAAGAGTTAAAGGTGGTGGTTGGTTCCTAGATACTATGTCAAATGTAACAAAAAGAGATCCTGCAGCGCAGTTTCTCATCGTTATTAGAAGCAAGGTAAGTATGCAAGAACTCACTTATTCTCTTGGACCTAAATTGTAAGCCTATTATTCAATCTATGCTGGCTGCTGTGTTAATTGCAATCTGGTTAGCTGATATGAAATAATCGATTCCTTATTATAGGACACAATTGGTTTGCGATCTTTTGCTGCTGGTGGAAAGTTATTGCAGGTAATATTACTATGAATGAGATTAAAAATTGATCTTAAAAGCTGACTACCTGACTATTTAAACATCTGGGATTAAAATCAAGTGCTAAATTAACATTGCAGATAAATAGAAGAATGGAATTTGTCTTTGCTAGTCACAGTTTCGATGTCTGGGAGAGTTGGATGTTGGAAGGTACCCTGGAGGAATGTAAGCTGGTTAACTGTAGAAATCCTTTGGTAAGTTCCTTTACTAGTTTTTTTATGTAGTTGCATTGCATTCTGCTTTCATGTATTTTAGATTGCGAATTTGACACTACGTACATATTTTTTGAATGTAAAAAACACGTACTTGCGTGTATTTTTTTTTAAATTCCGTTTTTCGTACATGTCTTAATGATTTGTTGAATTGCACTTTTTAAAAACTCCAACGTATGATACACGTAGGTACGTACTTTTCAAGTTTAATACGTGTTATCTAGACACATTTTTCAATAATACATATAAAATTCACGTATTTCTATATGTATTTTTAACATATTATTTGAAAACAAACATAAATAAATATTAAAATGTAAAAAAAGGCCAAATTTTCAAAGTATCGTTTTAGATAAGTTGCTGAATAATACATGTATGTATTTTTCACGTACTATACCATTCTGTAGTTTACCAACTATGGTGCACAGTGAAGAGCAATGGTAGTTCTGTAACCATAGGTGATTCAGTTTTATTTGGACGAACATCTCTCTTCCCCCAACCCCGAGCAGAAATAAAGAAGAAAACTCTCCTGTTTAAATCTTTGGTCATCTATTATTTTAAATTATTTTGTGCTTGCTTTATATTATTTTTAAGGGTTATACATTAACTGACCAGGAAACGATACTATAAAAATTTGCCTCTCGTTCTCCAGACTCCATGATGTAATTCTCTCTGCCCAAATAGTCGTAGAAGTGCTAAATTGTGAGGGTTTTATTTGGCTAATTAAGTCAAGCTTATTATTCAATGAAGGATAATTTTCTGATGATTTGCTCTTATGCCTCGGAGTGAACATTTTCTGTCGTCAATACTGCATATGTTCATTCCATGTGAATTTCAAAAAACTATAATTATTGTTGCCAATTCCATCCTTCTCATCTTTCGAATGCTTCATTGATACAAAACTGTAGGCTGTTTTGGATGTAAGCGTCGAGATTCTGGCCACCGTAGGGGAAGACGACGGGCTTACACGTTGGCTTGATTAGACTACGACAGGAAAAAGAGTAAGAAGCCTAACTTTTTCATTCTGATTCTTTCCTCTTTCTGAGGTTTGTACCATTTTAAAACAGCTTGAAACTTGTAAAGCGTTCTAATTCTTATTATTTTTGGTTCTCTGCACTTACTTTTTATCGGGTTTTCCTCGCATAATGTTATGAGCTGGTGGAGGATTTGTGTTGTGGGTTATTCAGCCTCCAGACATGAGGTTCATGTATTGTGTAATGTGTAAGTGATATCCTTTGGTTTGTTCCGAGGGATGGCGGTTGTATAACTCATCTGGCAGGGAAGTTTCATTCAAATTTTGAGTGCAAAGAGGGGAACTCGCTGCTCTGCCAAGTTTATGTCCGTGGTTCTATATTATGGACGGGGTACGGGGGTAGCACAACCAACTCAGGTTAAAAACACAAGTAATCAATAATTTTGTTACTGAATGGCCCCTATAACAACTAAAGCAAACTAAATAGCAACTTCATCTTCCTTTTTCTATTATATTTGTTTCTTATCTTTCTTTTTGTATGAAATACTTTACTTGAAAAGCCTTGGTTGTCTTTAACCTTACCCACAATATCATGCATCCACTCTCGACATATGTTGGTATAAACTTTCAGCATATGTTGAAAGAAATTGGCAGGTGCTAACTAGGTGCTCGACAAAATAGCCCAATTAAGCTTTTCGGTTAATATTATGACCCTATTGTTAGAAAATTATGACTACGCCACTGCTTACAAATATGATAATCAAAATGCCAACGATTAAACCACATGGCTTTTCCTTAATTAACCATGCAGTTTAGTTTGACCAACTAAAATAATACGCCTTCCAAGTATGTAAAACCGGATTAGGATCCTCTCTTGAGCTTAGGAGGCTGAGCCTCTTAAGCAAATCACACAGACCGTTGATTTTTTATCTAACGATTACAATTATTATAATTTTTTAAGGGTTTTCTGTTTGTAACTGTTTGATAAAAAATCAATGGTCTGTGTGATTTGCGTAGGAGGCTTCTAAGCTCAGGAGCGGATCCTGATCCTGTAAAACCAACCAATATTAATACATGAGTATTTTGCCCATTAAATTAATCGTGTGGTTAACATTTGATTTGATAATTAAGTCGTTAAACTAATCGGGTTTACTGGTTTAGTACGTATTCTTGGATTTTAGTTGCCGAAAGGACTGGGCTTCTCTCGACCATGCTGGTAACAAACTCTAGAGCTTTCCTTCCATGTCTTTATCTTTTGGGGAATATTATATTATATTTTAGAGATACTGACGTCATCTCAGCATAGCCCTTTGAGTGAAACTATACAATGTTTAATATTATCTTATATATAAAGCCGACAGGTCATTTGAATGATTTTTGTCATTTTAATAGTATTTTTTTAATAATTAATTGTTTTGTACAGTTTTTTTTTAATTAATAACTTACAATAGGCTAGCAATAATATGATTCAATTAGTTGTTTATTAAATATTTTTTTAAACATGTTTAAAATATCTTAAGAGGAGTGCAATGCCGATTATAAAAAAAGTCTTTCGCACCCACATAATAATATCATTAAATTAGTTGTCAAATGATTTTTTTTTAACAAATAATATTATCTACACTAAAGGGTAGGAGGTGGGCTTAACCTCACAATAGGGGAGTAATAATGTGATTCAATCAATTGTTTATTAAATATTCTTGTCTCTATTCTTAATGTAAATTCAATAAATGCCGATTTTATTATGTGAATTCAACTATTTTGATTAATTTCAAGCGTGCAGTACTTGTTACTATTGAGGAGATATTATCGACATTTGAAAAGGCCACCAAAATGAACATATTTATTATGAAAAGTTAAATAAAAAAGGTGGGCTAATAACGATTATTTATTATTTATTATTTATTATTATTATTTGTTACACAATGATATGGCAAGAGAAGACTATTTGACACATCCCGATCGAAATCGAGACGTGCTGGCCATCACGTGAGAGTGACGTAGCCATGTTCGCAAAGCGGAAGCGATAAAGAGTAAGGGAATACTAGCAATTTAAAACCAAGCAACTAACAATCCCAATTAAGAAATAATGCTAGTGAAAGTTTAAGTGTATAAATACACTTTCAGAGCAATAGGAAAGTCTAGTTGCAGTCAAGTAGGACAATTACTAAGATACAACACCGGATGGTGAATCCTACTTTTTCGGGATTTGTCAGAACACCGTTGGATTCCTCGTGGCCACCAAACTTTGCTAACTAAAACCTGGAGGGGCAAAAAACAAAGTTGAGTGGGTCAGTAAAACACAGTTATATGAAAACCTTATTTTCCTTTGAATATACTAACCCCTCGCCGTAAAACAAGTATAATTATATATATGTAATTATATCATTTCAACCATGCTTCACATAATCATAAACAAATGTATGCTATGCCAAAATATAACAAATAAAACAATCCAGATAAGAATGATTTCATAGAAATATGATATGTTAGCCGGAACCCCTAAGGTGGTCTGTACGGCTGAATTCATAGCTCAAAAGTCAATCTAGCTGGAGTCACTACAATGACCTATACGGCAATAAACTGCACAAGAGTCGGAACCAAATGAAAAGGTATGTACGACAATAATGGGTGTAATATAATTATGCTCAATGCTACTCTCACATAATAGTCGAGCGATAAATCGCTAGTCACCTACGAGTCGGAACCATAAATAAGGTCTATACGACAAGACTATGCACCTAAATTGGATCCAATGTAAGCATATGGTGCGGGAGGTGACATAATAAACAAGCCTGTACTTCATATTTCTGGCTAAATCACAATCACCCTAGGTGCAGTTTTATGAGCTCAACATTATTCAATCACATATCACATCATCGATGATTCACATAACCAAACATAACTTACCTGAACTTACCTATACCTCCACAACACCACATTATATATATATATATATATATATATATGCAACCATGAAATGCATATACTAAAATAAAATATAGACATTGGCATAGCATGGCATTTAAGTCACATTTCCTTTAAATACGTTTTCTAGGAAAAATGTCAAGTGTGTATATATACTGAAAATAACTGTCCACTCATAGATATGTCGACGGGTCGTAGCCCCCGAGCCTCAATTGATTATGCACGTCCTGAGAATAGGTCTCACCTATAGGCGTAATAACCAAATAAACGTTATTTAACGTACATGACCAACAATAGGTAATAACTTCTCATATAATGCTCAATTTGGGTATATGAATATACCACAGTGACCTACACAACCTTAGGATCATCACCAAATTTTTAGAATATTTTTCCTAGCTCCCACGCACCGGCCAATGCACGGCCAGACACGTCCCCTACTCTCGGCCATGTGCCAGGCACACTGACGGTGTCAATTGACGCCGTCAGGTATATTCCGGGATATTCCGTTTATTCCTTAACAAAACTTAACAGCGTGACCTAACACTGTTAGAATATTCCGTTAAACTTAACGAAATATCCTCTCATATTCTACCTTCAGCTCTGGCGACCGTTGCCGTCGTCGGAAACTGGGAAATTTTCATTTCCTTATAACTCACTCGTTTTTCATCCATTTTCTACTAAATTACCACCAAAATGAAGCTTAGGACATAAGGAAGAGAAATATACCACTTTAAAGCCCCAAAGTCGACTGAATCACGCCGGAGAAATTCCACAAAAACTGGCCAACCCTTGAACTCGTGATCCCGACGTCCAAAACACTCCAACGATACACCCCGAGCTTCGTGACAACCTTCTAAAGCTCCCTATGAGCTTGAAATCCCCTAAAAACCTCACAATAATTAGTGCATGAACAGTACCTCATTCGGGGTTAAGGTTTTCATGTGATTTTGAAGTATTTCTTACAACAAAATGGTATAAATGAACTCAGGAGGTTGCAAGGATTCCAAATCTCACATTTTTACCTTCGATCCGTGCTTGAAAGTTTGGTTTCTAGATCGTCCGTACGTTTTGTACGGAAAAGAAACAGAAAATCGAGAGGGAGGACAGAGAGAGAGGACACGGGGAAGAGAGAGAGAGCTGATGTGTGTGTGTGTGGTCCTAAAGTCACTAACCAAAACTAAGAAAATCTTAGTTCTAATTGGGTCACCAATCCCAAATAATTAAACCAATACATATCACACACACATTATTCAACGTCCAAGGGTATTTTCGTCTTTTCACAAATTTAAAAAATAACTTCCCGGGATGGGTTGTGACACTATTACCCTACTTGTGATTTTTTTTCAAATGTTAAGAGCAACTGGTGATGGAAGGCAAGGGCAAGAGCATATAAATTGTCTATTGTGCAACTTAACCAGTTTAAAAAGAACCAAGAGCTAGGGCAAGTAAATATTAACTTTTTTTTTTTTTAATACTTTGAAAAAAAAAACAATTGTATAATTCTAATAAATTATTTCAAACATAATTAATTTGATGTAAAACTCCATTAGACCATCTCCAAACCTGGGCTAAAAGCCAAATTACCCCCCAAACACTCTCCAACCCATGTTAAAATTTTAGGCTAAATGCCAAATGTTATTTCTGGGCCAAATACCCCCCAGCTTTCCCCCCGGGCTAAATGCCAAATGTTTATCGGAATTTAAATTTTTTTAGATTAAAATGTTCATAAAATTAATTTACAATAATCTACATATTTATTTAAAAAAAATTGATTTAAGAAAAAAATTAGCCTAAGTTCATTCTTTAATAATTCCGGGCTAAAATTTTAGGGCAAAAGGGTTGGAGCAGAAAAGATGTTTCTGGACTAAAAGCCAAATTTTCCGGGCTAAAAAATTTGGCTTTTAGCCCAAGGGTTGGAGATGTTTCTGAGTTCATATAACCAACTAGAAATTGAAACAACAATATAAAAAATTCTAATTTTTAATTATTTTTCACTATTTCTTTTTTTTGAAATTCTTTTTTTTTTCTTTCATTTTTTCTGATTTTTCTTTTATAATTTTTTCCTATTTTTGTTTTTTTATAAGTTTTTAATGTTAGATCAATCTTGGGCGTTAATTTGAAATTAGATGCACCGGATTGTGCCACATGACAAACCCTTAATATTTTTAAATATTTTTACTGTTGGAGCAATCCACGTCAACTAGTCGTTGGAGGTTTTGTGATATATGCTACAACGGGGCCCACCGCTACAGGGTTTGTCGGGTCACTATCCTTCTGGGTGAGTGTAACACACGTGCCTGACATAAAAAAAAAAAAACAAAAATCGCTGCCATCATGTTGCGTCAGCTTGTTCGAAGGCAACAAGCCTAACTTGAGAAGGTTGGGCATTTGGGCTGACAGTAGTTAACTGACCACTTGCTCTTGATTTTATGAACGGTTGGAGAGAGTTTTTTTTTTCTTTTTTTTCAATTAAAAAGCTATATTATTGATTTTACCCTTACATTTTACCAATAGGTGAAAATGCCCTAATAAGAATTGCTATTATTTTTCCGTTACCCAATGGTAAGGTGATTGAAGACCATTGCCCGACTCTCCATGTTTGCTACCCTTGAAGCTGACGCTGCCCAAAATCTCTCATTTTTCGTTTTTAATTTATTCTAAAGTATGACCAATTACATCGTTCCACGTAGCTAAAAAAGGGGAATTTTAAAATGCGATAGCAATGGCACTTGCCACGTGCCACTCCGAGTATGCCCAGCACATACTTTGATACCATATCTATGTGCCGCCACGTGTCCGGTACCCAAGTTGGTAATATCTATATTATAGTGTCCCTGCCTACCTCAACATCAACAAATGCAAATATTCATATTTCTCATAACTCATAGTTTACACTTATATTTCAATGGAGTTGTTTTTTTTGCACAGTAAAAATAATTTCCCTTAAAGTCTCTGTTCTAAAAATTCCGGGCTAGCGCTGCCTAGGAGGGCTAGGCAGATAGCCACCATTATGACTAATTATTAGGCATTTGAAAATTAAGAAAACTCGTCCACATCCATCTAGATCGCAAATCTCACTTAGAAGAAAAATTGGTAACTTTTATTTTGTGTTATGTTTTAATAATTTATTATCTATATGTCGTTTTATTCTGCAATTTATGTATCTTAATACAATTATGTACTTTTAAGTATAAGCATGAACTTCTTTGTACAATATATAATAAATTTAGTTAAATCCGCTAATGCTCTTGTCTAGGCCTCGCCTAGGCGCTAAGCTCAAGTCCACCCCAACTAGCGTATAGTGTTTTTTAGAATTTTATTTACAAAAAATTATACTTTTCTTCTCTATTTGAGAAGAACTCACGTAATTAAAAAAAAACTGTTACAAGTAATGAATTCGAATTGTAAAGTGCTCAATAATTCACTTCAATCTAATTAGAAACATGCCGGGGGGCTAAAAAGTCTCTGTGTGTCTTTCTGGTCTCTACAAAAATGGATAGCCGTGACTTGCCACCAATTTTTTTTTTTTTTTTAATATAAAAAAAATTTCTCAATAAAATATTATCGCTGAACGCCCCAAAGGCGGTTACATTATAAACCACATTTCATTTCCTACCAAAATCACAAGGCAAAGCGAAGCAACAAAAGCCAACACAATTCAGAGAGAAAATTTCACTTTTGTGTGGTTTATTTAGAAACTTGATAGCTTTCACTACTTGTATTTGATAATTTCAGCTTTCGGCTTATAGCTTTTAGCTTCTAGTTCATGGTGTCTGTGAATCCAAACCCACCTCAAGGTTTCTACTTATTCGATCCCATGAACACCAATATGGGTCTTCCGGGTCTCAGTTCTATGCCGCCGCCGCCTACTGGTGCTGCTTCAGCTACGGCGGCGACCAGTACGACTGCTGCCTGCACGGCGTCGTCCGCGACCGCAAACGCCGCGTCGATGTCGGCGGATGATCAGAGCAAGAAAATCCGGAAACCGTATACGATTACCAAGTCGAGAGAGAGCTGGACGGACCAGGAGCACGACAAGTTTCTCGAAGCTCTTCAGCTGTAAGGAGCTCGCTTTTTGTGTTATTTGTATTGTTTCTTTGGTTTCTGTTTGGTTGCTAGGAAAATTGGGGACAGGGTATGGAAAATAGTTGAAAAGGCTGCTTCTTTTTTAATCTAATTAAATAAGAATTAAATGGAAAATCTTTTCTTTCAGTTAATGGCGGAAGATTTGGGATTGGGATGGTGCTTTTTGTTCTGTAAAGGATTAGCCCATTTCTTATTAAACAAGTAGAGAATTGGTGCCTATTGAAGGTCCTTAGGTTTTCGGATATTTGCTACTTTAATGTTAGATAATTTGATGGGTTTTGTATGTGAACTTGTGCTAATTAGATTAATTTTGCTAAGTTGGAGCTAAAATTTTGTCCAAGGGATGTCTTTTCGGGTTTGTATTAGTGAGTGAGAGAACAGGTGCTCGAGTGTAGGTAAAGACTTGCATGTTGTCGAAGAATGTTGTTCTGAACATTAGGCTGTATCTAAATTAAAAATCTCGCTCTAGTCGATCCAGTCGATTGGATTAGTTCATTCCAGTGGAATGTTATGTTATGTAAGTTGCTGATCTTGGAATTTGAGGAATTCAAAATCCCAATTTGGAATTTACAATTAGGTCTAGTTCTTGATATTTGTTATAGGTTTTTCTAGGTACTCATTACATTGTTTGGTATCCAAGAAAAATAAGATAAACGAAAGGTATCAGGTCGTACTAAATATAATACGATTCATAATTTTATTTCCGTTTTTAGATTTGTTGAATAGATGCCTTGCTTCAGTAGGTTGTTGAAAAAAACTAAAGAAAAGAGACTAGCAGAAAAGTTAAGTGTAAGTTATGTATGTCAAAGGTGGCGAAGGCCAATTTGAGTCAGTCCCCAGTGATTAACTACAAATGGATAATCTTCAAAATGTATGTGTGTCAATTGAATGTCTTATTAAGCCGTTTTATCAATTTGGTATTTAGTTTCTCTTCTTTTCATGGTCAAGATGTATTACTGTTTATTGTAACCAATTGACGTATCTGGTTTATGTTTAACGCAATATACATGTTTGCATGAGTATATGTGTCTATACATCTTTTATATTTGTGTGTGAGGTGTGTGCATGAGCTACTGCGCATGTAAGCTTTTCGGTTTTAATTCATGTGAATTGTTCCTCCATTATACATTCTTATGTTGTTTGCTTGGGTCGACTCAGATTTGATCGTGACTGGAAGAAGATTGAATCATTTGTTGGCTCAAAAACGGTTATCCAGGTGACTACTTATCATAGTCAGCTATATCATGCATCTGCAGATAGCAAAAAATAAAAATACAGGATGAATACAATATGCTTACTTTTTTATTTGAATTCCTTTTTGCTTTAAAGTTTGTATAATTACTTAAAAAGTGATGCTAGATGGTTTTCGTTGTTTTACATGTGTATAGGGAAACGCTTGTAACTTGTAAGTGATCTCTTGTGGGTACTAGAAGGATCTCTAACATTTTTATAGGTTCCGCAAATTTCATTTTGTAGTATTTTTGTTGATTGAAGTTAGATAGTTGAGGCAGAAACTGATTATCCTTTGAACTCGTGGATAGTGAACCAATATGGAGAAATTCTAAGTTAACAAATTGTCAAATGACATAAAAATAAGGGCTACCTACATTTTACACCCTCTAGGTTTGAGGTGGTTTTCAAATGTGCCATGAGGTTCTATTTTCTCACATTGCACCCTGAGGCTCTGAAATTATATCAAAATATACCTTTTGTCTCGCTGAACATTCAATCCTCCATTGAATTGATGAGTTGTTTTTGTCAATATAATGCAAATATAGCTTACACGTTAGTCCATATAAGAGTCTTAAGCTCACCATGTCGTCAATTTAATGAATGATCCAATAATCAATCCGACCAAAGCCTAAGTTGATACAGTTTCAATACCTTGTGGTGCAAATGAAAAAATTGAAATTTCATGGCCTATTTTGAAAATCATCCAAACCTGGAGGGTGTGAAATCTAGTTAGCCCCAAAAATAACATCCTCTAATCATGTGTATGGATTTCAAGTTCACTATTTCAAATGGTGTTTGCTTAGCATGGAAAAAATAATTAAAACGAACAATTTGGACAAGGTGACAGAGAAATACAGGCCTCTGCAAGTCTTATCTTCTCTCCTCCTAGAATTTAGATACCATCTGAAAAATTGTGTCTTAGTAGGCCCTGTATCTACCCTTTCTTGTAATCTTTCTTTTGGCTCCATTTGAATGCATATGTGAGTCATGTCTTCATTGTACTAAAGGCAAATGATATTCCTGTCTTCAGATCCGTAGTCATGCACAGAAGTACTTTTTGAAGGTTCAGAAGAAAGGGACAAGCGAACATGTACCTCCACCTAGGCCAAAGAGGAAAGCAACTCACCCATACCCGCAAAAAGCTCCCAAAATTGGTCAGCATAGTCAACCATTGCTTCTTGTCAATGCTTCTTATGGTTTTGACTGAATTAATGCTCATAAGTTAATATCTGGCAGCTGCAGTTGTATCTCAAGTAGCTGGGCCGTTTCAATCTTCATCTGATTTGCTTGAACATGGATATGTTTACCAGCCAGATTCCTCATTTGT